>NC_043989.1:5025166-5275166 GCF_902150065.1 Myripristis murdjan
CTGCAGGCACATTATAAGTCCCTGAAGGAGCGTTACAGAGGAGAGGAAGCCCGGTTCAAACGAGCCATTATTTCTAGAAATGCTGCATAGTATTTGCTCAGTGGTGCGCGTCTAAAAGGGGAGAAAAACATGCTGGAGAAGCGCCTGGTAGTTTTTCTGCAGCGCGCAAAACTGAAAAATCCGGAGCTTTCCAGAGATCGTGAACTCGGCGTTTGGTCGTGTGGATAATAGCTGATTTCTGACTGTCTCATCAAAAACTGCCCTCAAACTTCAAGTAATAACACAAATTAATGCTGAATTCACTGCCAGATCTCGATGTTCAGACTCTTAACACCCATTAGGAAAGTAAACTGTAACTTCCTGATGATACATGATCAAAACTAACATTGCAGCACAAAAATCGCACAAATTAAGAAATAACGATCAATAAACAATTTCAGTGTCAGAACAGCATTAATTTGTGTTTCTTCCCTTAAAACATATCATCATGTTACCATAACCAGGCTGCAAGTTCTTTCTATATGATATAAACACTAAATTTAATATAATACAGATTTATGTCAGTCTAAATGGTGATTAACTTTCTCTCGCATATAAAAAAGTGGCCTGTTGGTGGGGTTTCCCTCTGTAACATCCCTGTTCATGCACAGTTTAATAAAGACACAGTGTATTAAGCGAGCAATATTATGTAATACTCACTTGTGTTTCCTCCTCTGACAGTCCGCACTCCGCGGCGATCAACGAGAGCGTCCCCACATCCGGATGCTTACTGATTCTCCTGAAATTCTGCTCCAGCACTTTAACCTGGTCCGCCGCTAACTTCATACTCTCCATCCCTTGAGAGGCCATTTTTCTTCCCTGCTCCTCCTCGCCAGTCTCTCTGGGACTTTGAAAAACAGAAACTGCAAAGCGTCCTGCTTCGGTCCTGCTCCGGACTGGATATTCCCAACAAGGAGTGATGTGCGCCAAGACGCGCAGGACGCACTGGTGCGCAGAGGCTCCGCAGCGAGCAGCGGCTGGTCGGACTCCACTGACAGCTCGGTGGGAGTGAAGTGGAGGCGGTGTGTGTGTGTGTGGAGGCTTTACTACTGTCAACAGTGGCACGTCAGGAGGCCAGTCCCACCAGCAGAGCCCTCCCCTAAACACAGCTGGAGCAATAAACAGTAACCCTATAGCGCGCTTTAGACGGGCACTATACAAATATCTCAGCCCTTTTAGGAATATTATAGCACAACTATTGAAAAACCACAGGAAGTCAGCGTGAATTCCTGATTGAGCACCACATTAAACACATTAGAAGTATTTATGTGGATATTATAGGGCTGTTGTAGGCGGTAAGAGGAAAAAAAGGGTTTCTATAAACTCACAACTGATTTCTACAAAGTCACAACGAACCCTAAAGGAAATTAAATCAATATTCTACTGATAGTAACACTATGACATAAAATAGCCTTGCTGTGATATTTTCATATTATCCCCCATTGGTCTTATACATTCTAAAAGGATAAGACACAACATCACAACAAACTATGGGAACAGTACAAGCGGTAATACAGGAATACAATAATAATGTGATTGAAGCTTTTAAAAATATATATTTACAGGCAACAGGACTATTATGAGTATATTAAAATTCTGTCACAGAAGTTTAAAAAAAAAAATGGCATAAAAGTAAAATAAATGCACTTCAAACTCATGGCTCAGGCACCTGTAGGCACTGCAAGACTTATCGATTTATTATGGCATATGGGCCTATAAGGTCACAATAAACTCAAAATACTACAGAACTACTTAAAAGGGATTTAAAGTACTGCAGACACACTTTAAGTCCTCTTGAGTTGTAGGCATAGTGATACCGTAGATGATAAAATAAATAGTACAAAGTACAAAAAGTCACTACAAACATTGCTTAGAGCTACTGGTACTGTAGGAATATTATAGTGATTTATTGTTGTTGTTTTTTTTGTTTTTTTTTTCTCAGATTAGTAAGGGTCACTGATTGGAACAGAAGGGAATTAATGAAATAAAGGGAAAACCTCCAACAGGGCACACTGATTTCTGTTTATTCTGCCATTTTACCTGGTGACTTCAGGAAAGCACAGCGTCCAGGGGTTCAAGCGGCACCTTTAGACTGCCTGACAACCGAGATAACACACTCTATTTAAGTCGTAACACCCCTCCCTCCCACACACACACACACACACACACTCCCTAGAAACGTTGCTCCTTGTGGTGGATGTTATTATGCAGCGTCACTGTGCTGTAATGCCTGGAACAGATACAGGAGGCTCCCGGTTCGGCTGCGGCCTGACTTTGATCACAATCTGACTGTTATGGTGAGTTTGCTGCAGCGGAAATGTCCTGACCGAGCATGTTGACTTTCACACAGTAGCAACAGTAAATACAGGCCTGATGGTGCTCAAATACCCCCCAACACACACACACACACACACACACACACACACACTCACGCACACACAGATACACGAGCTCCTTTTGATGCTATCTTTGGATTTTGATTAGACCCGTAATTATGTGGTACTCTCACTGAACAGCACGAATTAGGGTGGCCACAAAGCCTGCTGGGAGATTTCCTCATGCCTGGATTTGGGTGCTTAATAGACGAGCACCGCAAAAATACTTACACAAAACCCATAATCTATACAGATGACAAGCTACGACAAGTCTAAGATATCCAGCCTGCAGTTTTCTGCAGAATCTTCCGGTCCTTTTATTTTACAGTATTGTTCACTGCCTAGAATAGAGCTCACCACACCTTTTTTGACATTTAAGCCCAGTCTTTTAAAGTATCATACCAAGCACGATTTATTTCAACCCTGGAGCATTTCTTCATTTAGTTCAGTTTGTTCGGCAGGAGGGAACAGCACCATTTGTACCCAGAAAGAAGAAAACGAAAACCCGAGACACCTGGAAACGCAAGTCTCCTTCCCCTTCCAAGAGAAGCGAGTTGCTGTATGTTAGGAGTGAGAGCGTAATCCAAACCAAGGACAGGAAACAACCCTATTATGGATTATGGGCATGAACACTGACATCTGATAGCCAGCGGTTCAAAAACCTAGAAAAACAAAATGAACTGAGGGCAAACTGTGGCCTGGACTGACGCTTGTGTTCAGCAGTTTCTTCATATCCATGGTGTCGAACTGTTGCACCAGCATAATAGTCATGGATCAAAAACTAAAAGTGATCTAATGGTGGGATAGTTTGCTGGCTAAGGTTTCTCTCCAGCAAATTTCAGCCATATCCATCTCGTAACCTTGCTAATAAACAGACGGGCGTAAATAACTCCGATGCGTGCAGTCTCAGACCGGACGTAAATGTGTTTAAACTGGCAGATCCTTTTAAAGAGGAAAGATTACATCACTGAGAGAACAACAGCGATCCCCTCCCAACAATACTGCTGCTATCAAGCTGTCACTTTATGATCTATAAACACATAATACACTGTGCTGCCGAGTGAGTCACGGCACCGCTGCTGTCAGAGCCAAAGGCTGGGACGGATCGACAGAGTCAAACCTAAAGATGCAAACGGCAACTCTGCAAGAACCAAAGTTCACTTTAGAGCATGTGGTCGCAAATGTGACCACTTTTATTTAACAACTGAGATAGTACATGTCTCGAGCAGCATAGCATTCCTTTTATCTTTTGTTTCTTTTTATTTCAGATAATGGAAATATTTAGTTTTGGCATTCCTGCTTTTTTTTATTTGTTTATTTGTTTATTTTACTGTATGATGAGTTATACAGTAAAATGTAGTCACTGTGCATGACTGACTACTGACATTCATATTTATTTGCTGGTTCACAGTTCATGGACTTTAGCTGATGACTTTGATGCCCAGGAAAGCTCATCTAGACACAAAGTTCAGCCAATAAATGAAGCCTGAATTCAATTTAAGTGAGGGAGTCCCTTCACAAAGGTAGGATGTTGCACCTGGTGTGAGGTGTGTTTATGTCAGCCACAGAAACTGAATTAAATAACTGCTCCATTACAGTTTCCTAAGTCTAGTAGAGATTCTGGAAAAGCAGGAATTTATAGCCGTTGTAATTTACAGCAGGAATTTGTGCTGGCAAAACACCAACATCCCTCAGCTATAAAGGGGAGTGCTGTGTCCAAAACTCTTGAATCCTCTGATAAATAAACACAGATAACCGAGTCTGCTGAGACAGCGAACACCGGGGTAATTTGCTGCGTCTGTGAACACAAGAGCTCCGAGGTGTGAGATAACAGGACTTCTAAAGAACCTGCGATACAGATAGACGGCGATAACACTGAGTGGCTTCAAGTCCACAATGGATGCAGGACTGCCGGGGTAAAAATATCCCAGGTCAGGGCCTTTTAGTTCCAGGCGGTGCAGGACAGCATGGTAATCTATCTATGTGAGAGCAACACGCTGATATTTTCCCATCCTGACGGTCAGGGGAGTCACAGTGGCCTAAAAGTCAAAAGAGAGACATAAATTTAGCATGATTTTATAATATATTTTCTAGCATTTCTGTTGTATTTGATAGTGACCATTGAGAGAGAGAGAGAGAGAGAGACGGGAAAGGCAGGGGAGAGAGAGGGGATGACTTGCAGTAAAATACCTGAACCTGATTGGTGAGTGAAGGCATTTTGCAGCTTAATAAATGGCTCAGAGATCCCCTGCTGGACAAATTGCATTAAGCCAGGTACACACTATGCGATTTTGGGTTGCCCCAGATGAGAGATGACCAACGTTGAAGAAAGGTGGCGATATCATACAAAATTCTCACAGCATCAGAAATTTAGGATATCCATCTTGCAGTGTGACTGCTGCTATGACTTCCGTCTACTGAGCAACCAATAGGAACGCAGCATAAAATGACACACTGGTCAACATGACACTGTCGCTAAACCCAATAATGGAGGTAAAATGAGCAAAATGAGCAAAATGGGATTCCAGCAAAGAGGAAAACAGCCGGGTCCATATTCTCCTCCTCCTCCTCTTTGGATTCTGGTCCAAACACATTAATATCACTATTGAAAGGGCTCGATTCTTGCTTAGCTTCATTGTTTACCACCACAGTGGTGCAGATGGATCACGTACGCCGATGATGTCTTCTTCTATATTAACTCCTATTGTACCCTGTAAGATTCAACACCTGCGATTATCGTGCAGTTCATTCATTTGGATTTATTTCAAACATGTAAAAGGACAGAGAACATA
This sequence comes from Myripristis murdjan, assembly GCF_902150065.1. Lineage (NCBI taxonomy): Eukaryota > Metazoa > Chordata > Actinopteri > Holocentriformes > Holocentridae > Myripristis > Myripristis murdjan. The sequence goes on from NC_043989.1 coordinate 5,030,373, forward strand.
AAAACAAACAGAGAGAAAGAAAATGAAATAATTTCCAACAATGAACAGCTCAGTGCAAGAGAAAATATCAAAACACATACATATTCAAAAAGGAATGGGGAGAAGTGTGAACTTATTGAATGATTGATCATTAATCAGCTTCATGTTATTTATATAGCCTAGATATTCTTGACTTTGTTTAAATAAAAGATAACATCGTACATAACGATATTATTTATATATCAATCATAGCCATACTAAGTAATTACTCTTTTCTATATAAAAATATGATATCATGTAGTATACAATATGTATTTCTACCTTATAAATACATCCACAAACCCATATCCAACTATTTACATAATTACAATTATTTACAACAGAAATACATTAATCTCTGAGAACACCTGGCGACAGTCAAACCCTGCTTCACCACTGTACCTCATGAGTTTCATGTGCTTGTACTTTTTTTTTTTTTTTTTAAACTGGTCCATGTTTGAACATTGCTTTAACTCGCTAATCTATTCCATAATTTCACACTACATACTGAAACACAAAAGCCTCTCATGGTACAGTCAACATACATCAAACTCGATGAGTTTGTTAGATCCATGTCGCAGTCTGGCTTGCAATAAACTGATAAAATTGCTGAAATCTCACAGTCTGTTGGTGCCATTAAGTTCAAAGACAAAAATAATGACACGGTACCTTGTGTGTTGCCTTGAAACATACCATGTCTGGTGCATTTACCCCACTTAACCAAACAACATAGATAACACCACAGAGTAGAGAGCACTGAGTGGAGTGCATATCTCCACCAACACTAGTATGTGGTTGCCAAAACATGCCAGTTCCACATCAGATATTCACTGAAAGTCAATGACACCCAGTGCCACGCCCCCATCTGGCCAAATGGCGTGAAGATTAGAGCAGGTCTTCGATCAGCATTTCCGCAAAGTTTCAGGATGTTGTTTGAATCTGTTCAGTAGATAGACGGCTTTTTGTGTGAAGCCACGCCCCACTGTAATCAGGGTGAAAAGTTAATAATTTCTTCCTTGACCCACAGCCAACCTTTCCACAGAGTGTCATGCAAATCATAAACAGCTGAGAAATCCTGCTGACACACAAACAGACAGACAGCGTCTATCCACGTCTGCTGATAGATATTCACATAACATATAAACAGAGCATTAACAAAAAGCACACCTTAATTGGACAGACTATAATAAGGTCATGCAGAGATAATTATTAACATGCTTACACAGGTGAAACATTAACATGTCTAGCTATCCAGGTTGAGTTTTTATCAATACAAACAGAATCTGAAGACTTTTTGTTCTGGCATAGTCTTGATGGCTAATAAAATTATATCAAAATTAATATTTGGGTTAAATTAAATTAAATTAAATTAAATTAAAATCTATCTATCTATCTATCTATCTATCTATCTATCTATCTATCTAAATTATTACTTTCTTTCATGGCGAGCTGTGTAATAAGTGAGATCATGTACACCGAGACGATCATTATCTCAATATAAACCCTGACAGGGTGATCAAGACCTCTCTGCTCCGCATTGGGGTTTTGTGTTGCCCTGAAGGTGTTCCTCGCTGGCTGGCTGCATATTTTCCCTATAACTTAGTGAATTCTGCTGAGATGGCCAAGGTGTGTGTAGAAACCCAATAAGCTGCTCTCAGCATTGCTGTCCAAGAGGTGAGAACCTCAGAAACGGCCACCAGAGGATGTGTTACATCACTTTGAAAGCCTTTTATTGGTCGCTTCCACAGAACAAATCACAATCAAGCATTTATCAGATTGAGCCACCGCCTCATCCCATTGTTACTATGGAAGTTGTAATTCAATGTTATGATCAAAATGTCAGGCAGATGACCGTTTCAATTATGTAAGGCTTCAATGTTTCAATGAGATCTGGTTCTTTTAGGGGGAAAAAAAGAGCATTGACGTAACACCACGCTTAATAAAAATCATCCATCTCAGTGTTTTCTGGTTCAACATGGTTTTCAGATTACATCAGGGTCTGATTGTTATGGAAAAACAAGAGTGCTTAGGTAATCATGCATGTGACAGAAAGGCTGGGGTGTGAATCATAATGATGTCACGCGACATTCCCCGAGCGAGACACGGGATCGCCTCCTGACGGCCCGAAGGTGAGACGGCTATTGCGGCACGCAGGCAGGTAGTAAAGCGTTGTTTTGACACATAATTACACACACAAGAGTCAAAGTCCCACCGCGGATGCTCATCACAAGGACTCCTGAGATTACTCAACATCACAGCAGCTCCTGTGCAGATGTTTAGGCAGATATACAGCTGTCGGCTTGTGAGTCAGTAGCTGAAGTCATGATATGTAGGATGACGAGGCGCATTAGTATATTTGGCAGTCGGGATGCAGTTTACCCATGATGCTGCCACAAGACTTGATTGTGGTCGAAGATGTGAAAAGTGTAGCGTACGTAAGCCAGATTTGATATAGATCTGTGGGTCTGCAAGGATCTAATGCAGCAGGCATTGGGGAGAATTTCCTTTGTATGCCACAGTGGTGCCAAGAGTACTACAAACTGCTACTCAAGTGGAAGCACTGTTACTTCGCTGATATTTTACTTCAGCAGAAGTAGACATTATGCTAGAAAATCTACTGAAATAGGAGTAAAAAAGCAGGTCATTTAAAATGGACTGGGAGAAGATCAGGACCAGAATCAGAATCAGAGTGAGAATCAGAAATAGTTTAGGGATAGAGGGGAATTTTTTTTTTATTTTTCCAAACAGTAACTGTGTTAGTTGTAATCTTTTCCATGCAGTTAGAAAAGGATGAGAGTACAAGTTTCAAACTGCATTTTTTTTTTTAAAGGTGCATTATGCGAAATCGATGAGGGTTGACTGAGAGGACTCTTCATGGTTCTCATCATCAGGCCAACTCCCTGATATCGTTCCCCATCTTTATATGACTTTTATTCCACATTTTTTGCCAGCTGACTCTAGATGCCTCTCGCTTCCATCGACCATCTGCAGTTTTTCATCGTGCAGCTTTTATGGTGACATTTGGAAATTTGGACAAAAAGTAGAACCAGATTCCTCCTCGGATCTTTGCTGACTGCGTGTTTTATTGTGAAAGGTCCCACAATCTGTCATTGATCATTTGTTTCTCTGTGATGGATCTGATTTAAAACGTAGTGAAGGCCAAAACTCGAGCAGGAATGTACTGGAGTAAAAGTAAAATTACTGACTTAAAAAGAAATACTCACAAGAAGTACACAAGAAAGCTGTATAAATAGTAACGTGAGCAAATGTAGTTAGTCACTTCCACCTCTGCTATTCAAGAAATGTATTTTTAAAAAAAAACTACATATGAAGAGTTAATTTCAAAAAGAGAGCAGAAAGACAATGTGAAAACTTTGATAACCTCTCTAAAGTTTATCATTCAATATGCAAATACTACCCATTAACTTTTTATTGCTATTTGTCAATGATTGAAAGCACCATGGGTTTACATGTGGTGCTTTTTCTTTTTTTTTTTTTTGGAGTCACTCTCGTAGGCCTACAGGTAACAGCTCCATAGATAAAGTGGTGTAACATCTCTTTTTAATATGCAACATCCTCTCTGTGTCACGTAATGCAAACCAGAAACACAAGAGGGGCGCGCTCGACCGTGCACGCAACCGCCGCGATGAGAGGGGAGAGGGAAATCCAAAACAAACACGGGGGTTTTGTGTCCAGAATTGAAGCCGCATGATCCAGACGAGAGAGGAGCGGCACAATAAATCCATACATAATCTGATAGGCGCTGTAAGTTACTATTAATAAATGAGTCCTGCGTCTGCGTCCTCGGGGGAAGCAGGGAAAACAGATCTGTGGTAGCCTCACCAACCGTGTCCTCCATCTCCACTGTTTAACCCACATAATTCACAGAGCCTTGTTTCCATTAGAGAGCGGCGGGGAGCGAGGAGCGCTGCCCGGAGGAGGGAGTCGATCATTGGAGGAGGCTTGCGGTCAGCACATGGGCCTTACATAAGTCTTAGCTCTGGTCCTCCCTTGTCCCGACTCCCAGCCGCCCACCCACTCCCTCGCTGCTCAAACAAAAACATCTGGGAATGAAAAACCTGATTCACACCGCCCGAGGAGAGGCCGCGGCGCGACGGAGCGGCCGGACCCGGGCCGGACACGGACAGACGGACATTTTTAATGCAGATATCTGAGTTGTACCAACATTTCTGAGGCGGAACTGGAAGCAAAAGTTGTTTAACTGGTTGGGATAATACAAGGGTGTGTGTGTGTTATGGGACTTTTTTCTTTCTTTTACTTTGTGGAATGTCTGAAATGTCTGGTTAATGGGTATCTGCATGCGAGAATAGCGTTTTGTCTTTCGTTTGAAAATGACATAAAACGCCTCGGTCGGTGGAGCCAGCAAGCCAAAGTTTTTCAAAGTGCAAGTTAAAAGGTCAAAAAAAAAGAACATATATGACAAGGAGTTTTGCGATTTTTTTTTTTTTTTTTTAAATCACAATCATGGGAGTTAATGTACAAATGTGGCTAGTTTTAACATGGAGGGTCAACAAGGCTAACGAGCTAACCTGCGCTAACTTTTATGGCTAAGATCGCATATTTCAAAATGTAATTACTCTTCCAGTCTCATGTTAAATAAGTAGTATTAATATTGGAAATTTTTTCTACATTTAATGGTCACCATTTTCCAGATGCTTCTGCAATATTTAGCTCTTAGTTGGATGTATCAGAGTTTTCAGGAGAATACTAGACACCCGGTTAGAAGTCGGATGTTGACATGAATGTTGTTTACAAGTCAGAGGACGGTGCTGACAGAAAATAGCATATGGCATGAATATGACAATAATGTTGGCTATCTTCGCCTCTTTCTCTGGGCTTCAGTTTAATGTTGCTTTGCCAGAAGATCTCAATGAGATTATTTCTGCTTCCAAAGCAGCTCTGCCACTGACAAAATTTTTTTTGTTTGCATAACAAAAGCTCCAATAATACATGTTCTTTTTGTTTGTTTTTCATCCAAAGTGTCTCACAAAAGCATGACATTTTTAGCAAGGCTGGGCCCACTGGGATGGAAACCCCACACGAGAATAAAACACAGGAACACGGATGGAGACAGACAGAGAGATTTGTATCAGTCTGCTGTCCATTTGGCCTCGTCTGACAGGCGCAGGAGCCCGTTCGCTCGCTGTCTCGGCCTTTTCACAGAGGAAGCACTAAAGACTCCCCGACAGCCGGCGAGGGAAGCCAAGACTTGACAGCAGGAAGTGACTTCCTGAGGCGGTGTGGAGATCCAACCAATACAGGAGAGGCACAAAGCTTTAAGGAGCTGTATTTCAGCCAGGAGCTCTTACGTAACGGGCTAGATTTATTCATTCGGTGTCAAACGGAGGGGGGCAAATAGGTAACTGCTCCAGGGAAGGAGCCGAGTCTGGATCCCTGCTGGTGGCCCCTGGAAAGCAGCTACTAGCCAAGTACAACAGCCCGGGCCAACAGATTGAAGCGCTGCCACCTTTTTTATGGGGAGCTATTAAAGGAGCTGTGAGAGAGCTTCTCTCCGCTATGTTGGAGTCCAAAAACAAAGCAATTAAACCTGACGTTTTGTCCGTTTACGCGGCTTCGAGAGCCAGTAAATTCTCTGGGAGCGTTCAGGAGGGGCTCGGAAAAGCAGCGTCGTTCAGAGCCGATACACACCTGCACGCGTGATGTCGTCGCTTCACTTACCGCCTGAGGAGCTCATTTGCAAATTCAACCAACTGTATTCATTTCATATAAACCGTGTTTTCCTTTTCTCCAGATAACATCAATCACAGCATTGTACTAGTTGGCAAAAGCAAAGGTGATATTGGCTTCGACGACAAAAATTTGATGCCATGTGATGTGAAGCATTATCAGATAGTCAGTTCAAGTTCTGCTTTTTTGATAGACTCCTCACATATTAAATATTTGTTGCTATGAAGAAGGATCCATGGCTAAACTGAAAGACTCTGGTTCAGTGGTTTTCAAAGTGGGGTCCCGGGACCCCCAGAGGTATGTGAGGGGCCTCAAGGAGGCTCTTAGCAAAACACTTAAGGAGTTGGACTAGTTCTACAAAGCAAAATATCTTTTCATATCGGGGTCCCCGGGGCAAAACCTCTTCGAATGGGGGCCTGTTCCATAATGAAAGCAGAGCTGGGGGTCTGAAACATGAAGTTTGGAAACCCTTTCCCAAGATAACAGCGATATCGCTCTCCATCACACAGGCCGCTCGCCAAAACCCTCAAATCCTGTCAATCCAGGAACTTCAGGTCGAGAAAAACATGGAAAATGTGCATGAACTCTGGTTAAATCACTGACATGTGAGACGGAGTGGATGAAGCAGGCCAGGGTTTGTGGGGGGTTTTTACAGAACGCGTTCAAAGTTCAGCTCATCCTGTAAAGTTCCTTGAAGCTTAACCAAACTCCGGCTCATGAAACAAGTACGCAACTTCACGTCAAAGGCGGCCCATTTTAATTCGCTGCCGGGGCCCGGAGCGTGTTTGCGAGGCTTCCACCGTTGGCGCCGCGGCATTCGTTTTCTCTCTGAAGTCGTTCTGCATGTGGTTCAAGTTCAGGACTCGGGCTTGTTGGAGGAGGAATGCTCATCAAAACAAACTCAGCTGGCCTCTCCTTTTCTTTCTCTGACAGCTGAAAGAGAGGAGGCAGAGGGGCGCTCCTCTGTCGGGCTGCGGGAAAGCTGAGCAAATAACAGTGTTTGTTGGGCACACGGCGGCGAGAGCTGAAAAACACGCATTATGATGCTTCTCCAGGCAGGTGTTATGAAACAGGCTTTTTGTTTGTGGCTCTGCAGATACTGACCGTTGGTGTGCAGAAATATTTCAGCCAAGAACAGGAGCTGAACCCAACCGAATCAAACCTGAAAGAAGATATAGATCTTATTTATGAGGTCAAAACACACAACAAGGGCTTCAAACTGACTATTTTAATTGTTGATTAATGAATCTATTATTTTTTGTGGTGGTCAAGTGTCAAAACTAAGGACAAATGCTCATGGGAAGTTATCAGAGTCCAACTTGATGGCTCCAAACTGCTTCCTTTGTCTGACTAGCGGCCAAAAATAAACATCCAACAATCAGAGGAAACTAATCAAATCGTCGCATCTTAATGATCTTAGAGAAACTGGAATCAGCAAATATTTGGGATTTGAACTTGATATTGAATCAGTTTGAAAATCATAATTGGTTAATTTTATGTTCATCGACTCATAAATCGACTCGTTGTTTCAGCGCTGCATTTAAACTCATGAGAATAAACCAAACTGGTGCATCTGAGGTGAGGTTCACTGACTGGCGGGGATAGAAAACGCCACATGAGGTCCTTATCTGGCGGAAGACTCAAATATTTTCCCTCTCCGACTACAAAAAGTGGCTTTTTTCTGTATTTTGACTGCTGCCCGCGACTATCTGCAGTATATCCGGTGTAACAATACACCATTGTATGTTTATAAGAAAAGCACAGAAAGTCTTTTGAGCGAAGCCAAGACTACACTCCCCCAAAAACCCGCCAGCGCCGTATCGCGAGCAGATAACCCCGGAGGGCACGAGACGGGGCTGCGTCCCGGTGCGACGGCCTCCTCCTGCTCCCGGGGAGGAGAGGAGGAGACGTGGGGAGCGACGGAGGCCAGGAGGCTTATCTTCCACCGGCTGGCTCGAATCAAACTGCACAGATGGAGAAGTTAGTCACGATGGCTTTTTCAACCCACCCTGCTGCTGGCGTCCAGCATGGTGAAATGTTGTAACGGCTAAAAAAAAAAAAAAAAAAAAAAAAAGAAAAAGAAAGAAAAAAATCCTTCCTGGATGGTTATTTTTATCCCGAGCGCTTGTCTTTGATTTATGAGCACACCACAGAAAAAGACAAATTTGCTGAAGCTCATGTCTGGCTGCTCGTGGCAGCTGTTGATTACGGTGATGAAACTTTTAGCAAAGTATTTTTCATGTAAATAAATAAATTCGCTGTACTCTATTTCAATATTGATTCAACTTGCACACAGTTCATAAAAGATATTATTTTAAAATTTACCCCTGTTGACTTTTTTGTATTGTTGTATCTCATTATGTTGTATGTTGTACTGTATCTTATTATATCATATAATGTGGCATCATATCCTATTGTTTTGTTTTGTATTTTCCCTATGGAAAAATTAATAAATAAAAATACAAATGTCATGGAATTAAAGGTCAACTTATAAAAGCTTCTACATGTAAGACTTACCCTCGTCTCTTTCTTTTACTATTTTGCACAAACACAACGTTGTGTACAAGACAGTGCTGGGCAATAAGACGATACTAAATCGATATCGTGATATGAGACTGGATATCGTCTGGGATTTTGGATATCGTCTGGGATTTTGGATATCGTCATACCGTGATGCCGCAAAAGAGTTTATTTGCTTCATAACAGTTTGGGGATGCGATTTTCTGAACCAATTAGACTGTCCTAGTTCTGTTATTTACCCGTTCGTTTGGTCATCATATGAACAAAACGTATGCTGGTTCATCAAAAATCTCTTGTGTAAATATAAGTGTGAAAGCACCGACAGTCAGTCCCCACAATATCGTCACCATATTGATATCAAGGTACACAGTTGAAAATATCGTCATATTTGATTATATCCATTTCTGCCCAGCCCTGGTCCAAAACTGATTTCAGATTGGAGAAAATTAAGTATATCATTGTGTATCGTATTGTCAGAGTGTCAGATAGCTTTTCTCCTCAGGGAAAAACTCCCCGGCCAACAGGAAGTGATGTGTTCTGTTCCAGCTAAAGACGTTTTCTTGGAATAAGAAGAAGAAGAAGAAGAAGAAGAAGAAGAAGAAGAAGAAGAAGAAGTGGGTAGTTGGCACGAACAGTGAAAAAAACCCAAGTCCCGCCCCCAGTGTTTGACTGACAGTTGATGTGATGAACGCTTAGCACCAAAAATGGACACAAAATAACAACAGCAACAATAATAATAATAATAATAATAATAATAATAATAATAATAAAACATGAATATTGTGGATCACAGCTTCATCCACGCCTGTGTTGACTGTCCTGTCCTGTCGGGGATCTGCTGCAGGAACTGAGGCACTTTAAGAGTGACTTTGGATTAAAAGTGTGTTTGGAAGGTGAAACGTGCAGCCCAACGGGGGAAACTGTGACCTCCTGAATGCATGAAAGGAGGCCTGTGCTCAGAGAGAGGGAGGCTGGGTCAGTGAGGTGGGTGTGTGTGGGGGCCGACCAGTAGAAAATGGGGGTGTAAATATAGCAGGCACAGCAGCACTCACTTGTTTGTTGGGTGAAATAAAAGCCTTTAAATAAATGAACTGTGCCTCAACACCTCGCTGATTGGAGGAGGACATTTCAACAGTGAAATCTGATTGATCACAGCCTCTGCATGTGTATAATAGTGTGTGTGTGTGTCAAAGAGAGAGAGGGCACACACACATGCATAATACTGCAGAACATCTGGCATCCAAGCGGTCCAGTTACTTGCAGATTTGTAAAAAGTGGCGAGCATGTACGATGTAAAACAGTGGTTTGCTTTGAACTACATGGAAACACTATTTCAACGCTCCTCTCCATCCGGATGTGGCCGAAACTTCTTTTTTTTCCCCCCAAACATGTTTACCACTACAGACTGTGCAGCTCGTCCCCTGGAGAACCGAGGATTGAGCAACAGGGAGTGCACTGCGGCGCAATTTTGGGGGCCTTTTCGCCTGGTTGGCTGGCGCTGACGGCACGGCGGCGTGAAAACTGTGAGGCGCAGGGAGCCGCTCCGCCTGGGAACGGCAGCAGCTAGCGAGGCCATATGGGAGCCAGATCTGTTTGCAAATGGAGCGGAGAAGTCAACGTGGCAGGATACACTCCACTTGCTGTTTGTATGTTTACAGGCTATTACCCTCGGAGCGTTTGAGAGGCCTAACCACTTAGTGAAAGATAATGCACCACATCTGAGAGGAAAATATGGGGGGCTGAATCGAATCATTTCTTGGGCTCGCATGGGAATCACACCAAATGTGAGGAACAGTTTCCCCGTCTATGTGACATGTAAACTTGGTTTTCCATGATTAAAATGTTTAATTTCCACGACTTATTTACAAGAAACAGCAGATTTTTTCCTAGGTTTTTGAACACACTTCAAAATCATTTAAGTCTGTTATTCTGTTTCATGCAAACAAAGGAAAATAAATGTCGTTTGGGGAACTTTTAATGAACCATCAACCAATGCATAAGGCCGATACTGGGTTTGTTGGTCACAGATTTTTGAAAGTGAGGCTGATTTAGGATGTTTTGCACATACAGTCCCTTTTAAATGAACTGAGCTCAGTCCTCTTTAAGTGGACCAGGACCTCTAGAACTCACGTTCTATATAATGTATTTTATATACTTTATAGAAACATGAAGGATAGTAAAGCATATGAGGTATTTTATAGATATTTCATAAGCGCAGGTGTCACCTCCTCTGATCAAACAGTTCTTTATTTTGCCATTTTCATTTTATCCGCGCCTCATTCTCAGAAATACAGCGAGGATTGAGGACCATAAAGCGAAAATCAATAAACGAAACGTCCTTTGTTCACAGTTTAAGATGGAGAAGGAACACAAGGTGAACTCCAGGTGAACCGGACTCAGACCGCCTCCCGAGGTGGTCTCAGTTCGGTCCAGTGTGGCGGGGTCCGAGCTCATTTGTATTCACATATGAGCAAAAAAAAAAAAAAAAAAAAAAAGCAAATGAATCGGTCTGAGTTCACTTGAGAGGCTGAAACGAACCAGACTGTAAAACAAAAAACTTAAAAGCTCAAACTCAAGTTATTCAAACCTGATTTGCCACCTAAGACAGCAAACTTCATGTGGATTCAGATTAAGGAACCATCAACCAAGGCATCAGGCCAATACTGGGCATTAATTAAAAGGAAAAATCAGATGAAAATCACTGAATTTAGTCAGACATAAAATGTCTGACTAAATTGTGTGTGAGGATCGCTGAAGGGAAGTGAAAGAGCACGATGGAGGATGAGGTCAGTGGTAAAGTCCCTCGACATCGTCTGATTTCTCAGAACAGGCAGAGGTTAGCTGCTCTAGTGAATAGCAGCGGTCAGTGTATGGTAAAACAAAAATGTGTTGATGCTGATTGTGATATTAGCATTTTATTGTGCTGTAGTTCCCATAAATGGAAATGCTCGCATGAGAACAATTTCACAAGTTTGCCGGCAAAATTATCCATCAAAATTATGTTTTTTTCACTTTGTAATGATTTTTTTTTTTTTTAAAGTCGTTTACATCTTGGAAATCCAGTGACGTTGCCATTAAGCTTTGTTGCTCAGAAATAAACAGAAGTCTGCAGTGTTTTTACATTTTTAGGGGTGCAAGAGGTTCTAACAAATTTGCCTTGAAAACCTTTAAGGTCTGTCATGCTGGATTCTCCACCATTTTTTTGAATTTTTTGAAAAACACATTTCTTCCTAGGCCGTAGGTCCATTTCCTTCAAAATTCACTATGGATCATCGAAACTGAGCCAAGCTGGCATAAGGCTTGTTGATATCTTATTTAGTTTTAAGGATACTGACCAATCAACTTCAAAAGGGGCGTGGCTTAACACATAAATGGATACAAGTCAACAACCATTGGGCGAAACATCTTGAAACCCGCAGTGCCTGAAACATACCCTGAAAGTTTCATTCAAAACTGACCACCAGGGGGCGCTATAAACGCACAAAATAGGCGTGACGTAACACAAATCAGACTATAAATCAGAAGTTGTTTGTCCAGCCTTTGCAAAACTTGCAGGATGTGTTCACATAAGTACCTGCAACATACTCTTATACTCATGAGTTGACCACTAGGGGGCACCACAAGTACAAAAATATCATAGGATAGCACAAATCAGACTATAAATCATTAGTTGTGTGTCCAGTCATTACCAGTCACAGGATATGATTGCAAAGTGTTGAATCACGTGTGTAAAAATGGTTGAACTGCTCAACAGGGGGCGCCACCCGCTCCAAATATGTGCACGTGCGTGGTGCAAATTTGATGATGAATTGATGATAATTTGACATCACCAAACTGGGTGGGTATTTTTGATGACGCTGCTGAAGCTTTTAACGTCTCACGGTCTTTGTTGGATTGACTCCCGGAATCGCCGCTCGCAGATATGTCCATCATATATTTGTGTCTTGATATTTTTGCCCTTATTTACTCCTGTGTTTTTGTTTTTTCTTTACCAAAGGTGGTGGTGTTACAGCGGTGCCTGAAAGTTTGTGAACCCTTCAGAATTTTCTCCATTAGCTTTTGGCCAAGAGGTTCACAAACTCACACGAGTGTTTGTACGATCAGATCATTTTCATCTGTAAATAAATGACTATATTAAATGTTTTTGTCTCATTTTTTACATTCATTTCTGTTCATCTTGTTTAAGGACTCGTGTGAACATCTGATCATGTTTGAGGTCGTATTTCAACACAACATATGCATGCTGAATGTTCAAAGCTCCAACATAATCTGTATCCCATTTTCTGGATTTCTGTTTCCTTAAAATAAACCGATCAAAAAAATTTTGCACAAACTTCTACTCACGACACTTTTTTGTGGTTGTATTGAATTATGAAGCCCATATCAGATCATATCGTGACATGAGCACTGCGTCCCCTCCCTTGTGTGATGAAAACCGAAAATGTCATCCCGGAAACACTCAAAACAACTATTTTGACAGTTTTTTTTATTTAATAAGCTGGTTCATAAATTATCGCACATAAAAGATTCTTTTCAATAGTTACAAAGTGGATAGCAACTTCAGTTAGCGCCTGGAAAAAAAACAACAAATGAGGAGGAGGGGCGGGGCGGGGGGTTTGTGGACAGACGGGGTTTTCTCAGTTTGATCTCGACAAACCAGAAGTTCAAACAGCAGGAGGGGGAGGGCAACGAGGGAGGAAATTCAAAAGTCCAACCACTGTCGAGTTAGCTTCCTGTCACGCAGAGAGTCGTCGTCTATCCTCAGACTAGCAGCAAACAAAACTGCGACATGCGTTTCTTTCAAAGCGCATGCCGGAAAACAACAGAAGGAATGCTTGTTTCTATTCTCCAGTGTATTCAAAAGAGGCTTTTAAATAAAACGGGGGAGGAGGGGAGTGAGAATTAATTTAAAAAAAAAAAAAAAAAGAGACAGCACTAGCTACATGTGAGGCTTACGAAAAACAAATTCAACTAAAAACTCATGGAAATGGCGTCTTCTTGGCTTGGCGTTCCCCCTCGTGTGTCGGGGGCGGCGGGTTCGACGGCGGCCTGTGCGAGGGGAGGAGAGGCGGCGGAGGGAGGCGCCAAGCTGTCTGGAGGAGGAGCCCGGTCCACTTCTCTGTTCGGTCTGAAACGCTTCCCTGCTCCCTCAATTCACTTCTTTTTTTTTTGTTTTTTTGTTTTGTTTATAATTCTCTCTGACAGCTATCCAGTCGTTTTCTGGGGGCGGGGCTGCTGGGGAGGGAGGGATGTCGGGGGGTTTGTTCGCACCTCGCTGGAACCGGTCGGAGGGAGCGATGAGTGTCCGGCGTCAGTGGCTAACGCTAGGTTTCGTTCTACGAGTCCTTCACTCGGGTCTGGGGAGTCTACTTGGACATCTGCTGCTGGATGTGCTGGATGAACTCGTAGTAGGAGGACGCCGCCTCCGAGCGGTCCTCCACCAGGTGCTGGAAGAAGGTCGACTTCGCTGAGGCATCGTCCCTGCAGGAGAACACACAAACACACACACACGTACACAGTCAACATTAAAGGAAGAGCTAGACTTAACTAAACACTTGCCACATTTACAGTTTAAATTTCGAGAGTGACCTTTAAATACAGGCAGCAAAATCAAAGCCATTGTAAAAAAAAAAAAAAAAAAAAACAATATTTTTTGAGAAACAAAACTCACTGCTTCCCCATAAAACCAATGTGTAATTAACTAGAAAAAGACAGAAAGGCTGAATAAATTCATCGACTTTTGGATTTCTCGACACAGAAAAAAATTAAAACCTTCTGAAGACCCTCTGAAAAACGTTCCGTGTTACATGACAAAGAAATAAAGGCTGTGTACGTGTTGCTGTAAAAACTTTCAGCCTGCAAAAGTAGCAGAATTTGTTCTTGCTTTTAGTTTATTTTTTTTTATTATTATTGCCGATAATAAAAAAAACAAACAAAAAAATAGACTGGGAACAGAAAACAACAACTTAAAAAAAAATGTGGAGGAGACAAAAAAAACAAAAAAAACAAAAAAAAAAAAACAAAGGCTTGCTGTGTGGCCGTCCTCAAATGAGACATACAACATAAAAGCCAATACAACCAAACACATGAAAATTAAGGAAAAAAAAACATCATAACCAAGGTATTACAAGTGTCGACACTGATTAAGTTTAAATTCAGTTTGCCAGTATTACAACCAGTATTGAGGAATATCAGAGTCAAAGTGACAGCACCTCCAAGTTATTGCGTTTTCAACAACTTTACATGCTGTTTCATGTTATTTTCGGTTGTTTACATTTTTTTTTTCCATGTTAGAACTGAAACTATGATGCAGTGACTGTCATTGGGAAAAGGAAAAAAGTGTTGCAAGCTCCCAGGACAGGTGGCCTCTACAAAAAAAGACCTGCTTTCCTTCTCCAGATACATTCCCACTGATGGGCACCTCACAGGTTCCCTCAGTGAGCACAGTGTGTGTCACCACGTCTGCATCCCTGTGACATCACCCCGCCATCACTTTCATCACATGCGTTCCCCGTTTGCCCTAAAGCGATGCAAACATCCGCTGAGCCACCGCTCTTTCCATCAGCGGTGACATAAACGCGGTCGAGCGACAATGCCGTGCCGCCGGAGAGAGAGAGAGAAAGGAAACTGAAACAATGTGTTCCCTATGGAGGCCCTTTTTGCCTGCGCTGTCAGTCGGTGAGCTCACTGCTTCCTGTGTGTGGACACTGGAAGTAGCTCGGGTGCGTCTCCGTTAAGGAACACTTCCACTCTCACTTGATGAGCGACGCCTTGTTTTCTTTGTAGCAGCGGGCGAGGAGAGTTTCTTACACATCTGTTTGTTGTTTTACACATTTTTTGAAGTGTGGTGGGAGCCTGGCGTCCAAACCGGGCTTTCCGTCTGTTGCTGAAAGATGTATTACAGCAGTGATACGCAGTGGATGAGAGCTTTCACATTATCTGTTCTGAACACTCGGTGCTTTTAATCCTCTGACGTGCAGGAAGTGATGTGTCTTACCTTTTCACATTGAAACTTTTAAACGTAGACTAAAAACCCATCTCTTTGGCCTGGCCTTTATGTAGTGTCTTATAATATTATAATTTTATAGTTTTATAGGTACTCTACTACTTATTTACTATTAATTATTTTATCTGTATTCGTTTTATTGTTATTTATTGACAGTTTCTATTATATTCTACATTCTATTTTATTGTTTTTCATTTTGTTTTTTATATTTTTATTCAGTATCTTATTCTTGAGTTATTCTATTATTACTGTGTCTTTATTGTTTTAAATCGTTCCATATTGTTTTTTATATTTTATTCAGTATTTTATTTTATTTATTTATTTATTTTTATTATTTATTTATTTATTTATTTATTTATTTATTTAATTTTTAAATTAACCATATTTTATGAGCATGCATCGGTCTCCTTGTCCTTTCACTTCTTATTTTATGCTTATTTGTCAATCAAGATGTAAAGCACCTTGAATATCATGCATTTGTTTGAAAGGTGCTATATAAATAAAATTTGATTGATTGATTGATTTCAGTTTGTTTGGGACAAACTGAAGATAAACTGGGTTGTTAGCATGAGCGGCGGCAGCCAACGATGACTTAAGAAACAAAGAAAAAAAGAGAGCGAGAGGGAGACTAGATCTTGAGGATTACCAGTCATTCGCAGTCTACCTGATATTCTGAGAAGGGAAATGTTTTGCTGTACGTCATGCTTGCCTCACAACAGCCGTGATGACCTGACCTCACTAAATGAAATATCAAAACCACAACACACCTCGTAACCCGCCTGGCGCTCATGAAACACACCGTCAGATAAGACGTGAATTGTAAACACACAGTGAGTAATGCAGCAGGTCAGTGTCACGGCTCGTCATACCTCCAAGTATTTCACATCATTCTCTTCCTACTGAGTCACAGGCCCTCTCAAACATCTCCCTGCTCTACAAACAAAGAGAAGAAAAAAAACAAAACAAAACAAAAGATCCCTACGTCGCTCACTTTGGGCTTTTATTTTTATTGCCCTCCTTTGAACCTCAGGAACAGTAGCGGTTTTAGGCACGGGCGAACTGGGCATTTTTTCATGTCACGTGGGGGGCGGCATGAGCGCCAAAAAAAAAAAAAAAAAAAAAAAAAAAAAAAAAAAATCATCAGCGCTGCAAAGCAGTTTTCTATAACCGTATTCATCTGAATACAAAAAAAAGACCAGTGGTGGTTCTGCCTATGTTGCCGCCCTAGGCGAAATTACTGGCTTGCACCCTTTCATGTTACTACTCCAACCCCCCCGCCCCCGCGGCACCATCAGGTGGCATCACGCGAGCCGGCCGCAGCACCAGCTGGCATCAGACCGCTCACCTGTCAGATCCAGCAGACCTGACCGGGTGGGCACGGTACCGGCCGGTGCCGCAGCCGGCTCGCGTGATGCCGACTGATGGTGCCTCGGCATGTGCGGGTCAATACGGTAGTCTAGAAAACTGGCGATTTTTTTTTTCTCGTGCGCCCCCAAGTAGATTGCGCCCTGGGCGGCTGCCCACACTGCCTATAGCAAAAACCGTCCCTGTATAAGACGATATTTTTTCCATTGGGGTCTAAGCAAATACACATGTATTGTTGCATATGTAAACCAGTAGGTAGGCTCGCCTGATGCCGCGATTACCGGCGAATAGCCGCATTGCGCAGTCAATAATCAACCATGTTGTCAGTGTCATTGTCTGTTGTGCTGCTGCAGCCGCATATGAAGGGTAACACGAAGGGCGCAAGGCAGCAATTTCGCCCAGGGCGGCAACATGGGCAGAACTGCCACTGCTCAGGAATACTGGTCACTGTGACCTCTGACCTTCAAACTAATCCGTGCTGGTTGCTTGTAATGTTGGTGAAAAGACCCGTCAGCGAAATAAGTGCCTCAAGAAGCAAAAACTCAAAACAAATACATAAAAAATGTACGTTAAAGACATGTGGACTCAGAGTCGATCCAAAGATCTTCAGCAGAGATCTATGGAAATGCGCCTGTGGAAATGTGGCTTCAGAAGCTGCTTAAAACAGTCCAGGGATTAAACTGGTTGGGGAAGATGAGTCCAGAGAGTTGGGGCTCAGACTGCATAGGTCACCTTTTGTTTTGATGGATGGGAGTGGTCGAGAGGTCGTAAGGGGAATAAGGAGATTGGAGATGTAACCGGGGGCAAAGCCGTGCAGCGCTTTTTATGTAATCGATAGAATCCCACCTTGTAAAGTGTTTAAAAACTGCCATGTGACGTCAGTGAGCAGCACTGAGTTGTAGAGCTTTGTGTGAGGATGGGAGGTGCCACCTTACTGTAACCCCCTCACCGGACCCTGAGCACTTACTTGATCACATGTAGAGTGGAGCAGAAGGCCCTGTCGTCCTGCAGCCAGTCGAGGAAGGCTCGCACTCTCTCCGACAGAGGAGTTTCCAGCTCAGGAATGTGAGTCTGACATTCACACAGAGGGAGAGACCAGAACAAAACATCCACGTTATTGTTTCTCACCACTGTGCCATATAGAGAGAGACAGAGAGAGAGAGAGAGAGACAGAGAGAGAGAGAGAGGAGGGGGAGGTGACAGACTGGATGGAAATACATAATGCAGATATTCTTCCAGGCTATACAATGTGGTGGAGAGAAATATGCATGCGGTTTGGAGGGTGAAGCATGTAAGTGGTTTAGGGGTGCGACCGCTTTCTAGAGAAATGAAATCAACAGCATGCACGCTCGCTGGCAGCTGCTGTTTGTTTGCTCTGGGTGTTGTACATTATGTGGTGATGATGTGACATTCCAGGTAGCTGCTGTGTTTTCGGTAACGAGCAGGAAGGCTAAAGCAGCAGCAGCAGCAGCTCTGTTGTGTGACTGCCGTGTTTGTACAGCGCTGACGGGAAGGGCCGCGCTGTTTCACTGAGAAACTCTCTGGAAAAGCAAAATAGTGAGTCATGTTCAAGGGAAAGAGGGACAATACTGTATTTCATGTAGATATGTATGTGTGTGTGTGTGTGTGTGTGTGTGTGTGTGTGTAAGTGTGACAGAGAGTGAGAGCTGTTAAGTTGTTTATATCTGTATTGTTACTGTGTACATTGTATCATTAGTCAACTATCCATTTGTTTATTTATTTATTTATTTATTTTATTTTTATTTTTACTAATAGTGTTGCCATTATCACTGCTTTTTGCTTTGGCAATATAAGCACTGCCTTGTCATGCCAATAAAGCTCTTTAAATTGAAAAATTGAAATTGTGAGAGCTGGGTTCAAACTAATCTTCAACCCAAGTTCAAGACGTAAAATTTAACTGCAATTGCTGTAATCTGACAGTGTTTGTTTTCTGTAATTTATATTTTGTGGATGTAAAACTAATCTTGTAGCAGAAGACGTTGTGTGTTTGAGTTTTGAATAAAATCCACTCCTTAAAGTGACTGAATTTAAAGTGAAGTGACTCCCACCCTGCCTGATGTACTTTGTGTGTACCTACAGATGAAGATTTCATTTTTACAAAACGCTGTGTATCTATTTGAGAAAATATTAGCTCAAGATCATCACTGAACACAAATCTCATGTTCGGAGGACTCAGTCTGTTAACATACTATTTTATGATGCAAGAATTTCAACTACTACAATAAAAAACAATACCATCATTTCTGATTTTTTGTCAATAATGTAAGAGAAGGCATCTTTTTTCTTTCTCCCATCAGCAGATCTCATTTTGAAATGGACCTGCATGTGTACAGTGTGTGTCTGAGCGTGTCGGACTCACCATGTTGGGGGGCATTGCAGCGTAGTTCGGGCAGCCCAGAACGTCTCGGATGAACATGTCGTTGCAGCATTTGCCGATCCACAGGTAAAACACCTGGACGAGGGGAGAGAAGAGAGAGGAGTGTTCACACTCTGTGACACGCAACTTACTATCAGCAACTTCAGCACATCCACAGCTGATTCCTGTTTTGATCCCGTTTGTAGTTTAGCAGGAGGAATAACACGGCTGAGTATTCTTGTGGCTTTCGAGGCTTTTCCTGACAAGAAACAGGCTCTGAAACTCCACTGAGAGACCGACCCATCAAACCTTTTAGGCAAGAGAACAGGGTGAGGCAGGTTTCATTCTGCACTTTACAGACTAATGCCCCCTGAAGCTGCTGAGGAAAACACTAATCTCACCTCCAACAATGATAATCAATAACCCACTCCATAACATTAATGGAGGCAGCCTTGTGTTTCCCATCTTATATATTGTTTATTGAAAGGCCAACACTGATTTAGTACACTGATCAACCCTTACTGCAGCTGCTTTTAATTACTGATGTCTGAATACTCAACCAAGTTATCTGTGGATGCACACACACACACACAAACACACACACAAGTTCAGTCTTTTTAGATGTATTATCAATCACAAAGGGCAGTAGCGTCTCCAAAATCCTCATATTCACAAAACAAGAGAAAAAAAAAGTGATTAGAAAACAATTCTCCTCCATGTGTAGTGTAACATGAACGACTTGGATGCCCAACACTGAGTGCTTACGTTGCCGCAGTCCATGAGGAAAGCTCCGTCTCTGCTCAGCCTCTCAGCGGACAGGTGGACCAGAGGCAGCTGAGGCACCACCATGTCGTTCAGATGCAGCGCCCCCTGCAGGCCACACGGGAACAGTGCAAGGAAACAGAACAGATGGTCAGTGGTGTTGCTCTGACTTGTTTACACCACGGTGGTTATCTAGAAAGCCGGCAGAACTCTACGTTGCCAACGCCAGAGCTGAGAACCAGTCATTTATTGGACACTCCAACGTTCAGTTTTTCAGACATTTGCACATCAGTGACAAATGGGCAAGACATGTGGCTCGGGGACACTGCTGCAGAAACACTGACAGCTATTTCACAGCACATATATCGCAGCACATGAAGGACAATAGGCTATAAATACGACTCTACATACAGAACATACGTGCACTGTATATAAAACTCAACCCACAACCTAAATAAAGCAACCAAGGGCGTGTGCTTGTAACTGTTCAATTTGAGACATGAGAGAAATTAGAGGGATGCAAGGTTACTGATGGAAAGTAGAATAAGAGGGATGTACAACCCACAGTTCAACAGTTCAATACAGAATACACCCTACAAAGTTCAGCGTTACAAACACATCGACCGTATGAGACATCTAACCACACACCGAGCTGATGAATTAATGAATATACCCGAAATGTTTGTTTTTTCAGTAGTCTAAGGAGACTTTCACCTTTAAAAAAATATTTGTTGATTTAATATTGTTATCTCAAGTTACTTTTGGAAATAAGACAAAATACGGAGAGCATTGGAAATAGAAGTGTTGTTTTTTTCCTCCCTGATGTGCAGAAAACAGACCCAACCGAAACCGAAATCGTGATCCAAAAACTGTAATACAAACTGAACTGTGGGTTTACTGAACCGGTGCACCCCTAGAAAATATAAACTTTTTAGTGTAAATTTATCACTGACTTTTCAATCTTGGGAGTACAGTGGTCCCTCATTTATCGCGGGAGTTACGTTCTAAAAATAATCCGCAATAGGCGAAATCTGTGAAGTAGTCAGCTTTATTTTTTACAATTATTATAGATGTTTTAAGGCTGTAACACCCCTCACTACACACTTTATACACTTTTCTCAGACAGGCATTAACATTTTCTCCCTTTTCTCTCTTGTTTAAACACTCTCAAAGTTCAAACCTTCGTAGAAAAATAAGTCCAGTATTACAGAATGAAACCAAAGATCAAAACCTCCCGGCACGGAAGAGATTGATTGACAATGGTCTACAGTCCCTTAGCCAATCAGGACGCAGAACACAATGCACTGAAAAAAAAAAAAAAAAAAAAAAAAAGCATGCAAAATTGCACTAAAAAAAATCCGCGAAACTGCGAGGCCGCAAAAGGTGAACCGCGTTATAGCAAGGGACAACTGTAAACACATTGTATTGGGATATAATCACCCTTAGCAGCTTTTAGAATTTTTCAAGTAATTTATCAGGTGATTTGTGATTCAAAAACATCCAGGACAGACCGCTGTTCAAACCGCTGGTCAAACTCCTGCAGGTCTTTCACTCCACCGCAACACAACACCTCATCTACAGCCCACTGTGTAACATCAGCAGAGTGTGTGTGTGTGTGTGTTGTGTTTCCCACCTGGTCGGACAGGGTGTCCAGCCGGTACAGGTCGGGGTGAACCAGGCGCATGAGCTGCTGCAGTGGCTGAGTCTTGAACTCACACATGGCGAAGACCCGCTCATCCAGCCGCGTGCTGGTGCCGGTCCGCAGCGCTTTCTGTGAACAGACACAACTCCTTCCTTTACTGCAGCTGCACTCTACCGCACAGTCACGCTTAAAAACAATGTGCCCCTTAATGAACGAATGAAATGTGAGTGTTTTGTCCTTTCTCGGTTAAGCTTTGGGATATACAACATTTCCTTTTTTTTTTTTTTTTTTTTTTTTTTTAAATTAAGTCATTGGATACGCTTTGGCTTCATGTCTGTGATTGTTGTTGCTCAACGAGACGGAGACAAGTTGTTCATTTCTTAAACCAGAAGCTCTGATTCTTTTGGTTTATTTAAAACGGTCAGTGTACATTAAATGTATTGTAGCAGATACTGCACGGTGCTAATTTCTGTTGTTGTCCGTGGGGTGTTCACACAATGCAAATATAACAAAAACATGACAGTTGCACATGACACTAATAAACACACCTGTAGGACAGGGTTGAGAGGCATTATCAGACCTTAATGACAACATGACTGTCTGTCTTTCAGCCATTTTTAACACTACTTTTAAAATTAATACACTCTAATTTTTGCAGGGATAGTATTCCACTGATTTGTTGCTGCAACTGAAAAAGCGTTTTGAGCAAATTTTGTTGAGCAGTATTTCATATAATAGTCTTCCTTCACTGATGATCTTGTATGGCGTATGTTCACTGTGAGCTTTTGGAATAAATTGTTTGTTAAAGTTTAAACCATGCAGTATATCATAAAGTAAGCATAATTTGGTTATAAACAAAAACATTACAAAGCTCAGTAAGTTTTTTTTTTTTTTTTTTTTTGTGATATACTGCAATGGTGGTAGCTGTGAACTTAATCCTGCTGTTCCCTTGCTGGCGTCGCCATGCTGCATGTTTCCCTGACAGAAAAGATGCCATGCAGATCAGGTGTTAACGCTGCACTGCCACATGTTTTAAGGGACGTTGCAGCTTTGTTCGTTTGCACACTGGTTCTTAGTAGATTGACAGGCTGTTCATTTGGCCGTGACCTCAGGTGCAACGCTCCACAAAACTTAATTTGTTTGTTTGAGAGAGTTTTTGCCTGTCTCAGCTCTGATTTTAAAAGCCACTGGAGGAATCACACCGGCAACGCTGCTGACCAACAAACTTTCATCTGACAGTTGAGATGATTCATTACATTTTCCTGAAGGTTTGCTGAACTGAAATCTATAAAGGGGAAGTAAGAACCTTTCTTAATCCCCCAAAGCACAGAATTGCTCAGAAATTGGCCAACAGCAATTTGGTTTAGGAACAAAAAAAAACTCCCCACCCACTAGAAGTACAAGACACTTCTAATCTGTTATCACAACACACTTCAGCTAAATAGACTAACCCTCGAGCTCAACTGTAATCTACTAGACTGCAAAGAGAGAGAGAATAGTTACAAACATTGATTCAATGATCAACAATTCAGCTCTTTTAAAATTAACCAAAAGTATTACCATTTTGTAATTTCATTTTATTCATGACTTAATGTTTAAGGGGTGGAAAATTGTTTTCTCATGAGTTGTTGTGGCTCAGGGTGGGTGTTAACAAGGCTGGACAAATGGGAACATGTGTCAGACACTGGAAGGGTGTGTGTGTGTGTGTGTGTCTAAATGTGGACACACCCAGGATGAATGCATGAACAAGCCCCGGGTGGATGAATGCAGTCATTGACCATTTAGGGAGTGTGTATGCCTGTAAACTGTGCTTGTATGACGGTGTGTGTGCAGTAAATGTTTCTGTAGTTCACCTTAAGGGAGTGAGGGTGTGTGTGAGTATGTATAGTATGCGAAGAGAGTGTGTGTGATTGCCTGTGCGCAAACAGAGTACTTATCCAGCCTTCCTGTCTGAGAAGTATGTGTTAACATCTTTGTGTCTGCATTTTAAGTGTGTGTGTGTGTTTGGAGCCTGTAATTATTACACATGACACATGTGTGTGTGTGTGTGCATGTTCTGTCGCCTGTCGAGCAGCCAGACCTGTTTGAGCAGAGCGAGGACGTAGAGGGGGAAGAGGCGCAAGGATGCGGGGGCGATGAGGCCGGACTGCTGCAGGCTGGACACGGTGTTCTTGTAGGCGCTCAGCGAGTCCACCACCGCGTTCACCAGGGCGTCCCGGGCATCCGACAGGCTGGACGATATCGACCGGTCGATGGCTGGAAGCGTCAAGGCAGAAATGACAGGATTAAGGCAGGTTTCATAGCAAGCATAGGCACATCTGGTGCATGTTTAAAAACCTAGACAGTGTCAGAATCTGCTGTGAAAATGACGAGCCTGTTTGTCAAAATTATGATCACATCTGCCATAAAAACGCTGCTTCCTGTCACAAAAACGATGCTGCAACTCAATCTCACAGGTACTTTTAGCTGTAAAGCAGATTGTATCGCATTTCTGTATGTGCTAAATAAATAAAGTCTGACTGATTGATTGAAGGGTGGAAATAAGGCTATGAGCTGATAACAGGCCTGATAACAGCCAATATGCAGTAATACCAATATCAATATTTGTATGAACTGAAACTGCAGTTAGAAGAGTGCAACTGTAATAAAGTTGTGCATAAAGTTGTGCATCAATCCTGTTCCTGTTTTGTGCCGTAAAGCTACAGAGGAATATCCACCACAATGGCACACAAAAAAACATATAGTGGAGAAGCTGCAAATGTTCCCTCAGCAACACCTCCTTGTTCATGGTACTAGAACTGTCTAAAAATTGATTTGGTAATGATTTACTGATGTTAAAAAGCTACTCAAGCACATTTTAAATATTTTACAGATAGTGCACAACAGTCAAAGTGTTGCCATTTAAGATTACAATCAACAATGCAACACTGGGGCCAAGAATTAGAGTAAATATGGAAAATATTGAAAAGACTGGCAGCTAATTACTGGTAAAATAACAGAGACCATTGAGATGGAGATGGTTCAGACAAAGGAAAAGGATAAGTTTTGTATGACTGTTTCCTTTATCCTCTTAATAAATGTGATAAACTGCAGTCTGAGTGCTGCTACAGAATTTCCAGAAGTACAAAAAATACATTTAGTTGTTTTTTTTTTTTTAATCCTATACCATTAAATAATAGTCTGTACAAAGTTTCCAATAGCAGTGCAGCCTGCTGTTGTGCCTTGTGTTCCTTCATTATGCGCACATCGTCTATTTTTAATTCTAAAACAGTGACGCTAAAATCAAATTTCCATACGCAAGGCCAAAAGCGTTCCCGTTTTGTTCAGTTAAGAAGTTCAATCTCCAAACCAAGGCCTTGTGCCAAAAACACACTGTGACATTTGAGATTTTCAGGCTGGTGACTCACCCATGTTGGCGAGCAGACACGTGATGGCCTGGACGTCGGCCCCGGCGTACACGTCGCTCAGCTGGTTGACCACCGGCAGACAGAGAGTGTGCACTCTGATACGCCTCTTCCCTGGACGGGCACATGATCAGAGAAACTTAATGGAACATCAGAGTCCGAGATGTTATCGAGCTGAGAGAGAGAAACTAAACAGAGTTTCTGATGCTGTTTTGTATCTGACTAAACTTTTCTGACATGTATCATCAAAGTGGGTTACAATGAACCATTCAGCATTGACTGCAAATATCTGCGCCGGTATTTGCTCAGCTGTGGTTTGTGTTCATGTGCGCATAAATATTTCTTTTCATCTTTACTTATCCTGTGAATTTTTACTGAGTAGCATGCTCTTTTTCTTCAACACCCCGATTCATGCCAGCACGGCTCTGCATGTTTTCAGCAGGGAGAGGAAAGCATGCTCCGTTCACGTTCCCAATGTAGATTTGCCCCAGCATGATTTGGAGTGTGTGTGTGTGTGTGTGTGTGTGTGTACCTTTACTAGAAGTATAGAGCAGTGCAGCCTGGAAACAAGCCAGAGAGGAGTCTGCCAGAGAGTCTTCGATTGACATCTGGACAGCGAAGGCAGAGTCTGGGTTCACATTGGCCAGGGACAGCAGGTCAGTGGAGCGGACAAAGAAGTTTCCGTGGAACGTGTGGATGGACAAACCTGGACACAGAGACAAAAATATATGAGTGGCAGAAAATTAGCAGAATGGAAGCAAACCGTTCAGGTAAACAGTTACAAAGACAAAAACACAAATGCAAATGTCCAACAGTCAGTGGCTACATTTACATGCACAAAATAATCCAGTTTCTGCGCTTATTCTGAAAAAGACAATATTCCTGCTAAGCTGTTTACATGGCTGATGAAAATGAATATTCCACTAATATTACCGTTTGTATACTTCCAGTTTCTCTTTCACTGATTCAACCACCTTATTGAAAAGGTCAGTGTTGCAATATTTGTGCATATCCAAAGATGAGTTGATATCTAAGTCTTTCATGATGTTTAAAAGCAGGTCTGTTTTCTCCTTCCAACCAGAAATGTGGGCTCCTATTTTGTGATTGCAGCTCTAACCCAGCACAGTGTACATGAGCAGAGAATACTCCTAAAACCCAAATAATATCACCATATCCCACAAGACTTAAACAAAAATGCTATCTTTATAAAAAGGCCTTATTAGGACTTTCCTATTGGAATATGCTGTTTAGATGACTCATATCAAAGGAATATTGTCATATTAGGCATAATACCGGAAAAAAATGTACTGACTATTTCAAACATTTTCAGTCAGACAACAAAGACAGTTTGGGCTGAGTAAATGACACTATATGTGCATATTTTTGGGGTGAACTATTCCTTTAAAAGGCTGTTTACTTCCCACTGGGTGCTCTAAGTTTTCTCTGTCTGATGCCGATGTAATGCATGATGGACAAAAGCTGACACGTGTTTAAACTGAAGTGAAGAGCGGAGCCGCAGAACATGCTTGGTAAACATGGGTTGGACCATCCTTTTTGGATTATTTCCTGAAATCTGGAAATTCCCTTGTATTCCCAAATTCAAGCTGGCAAGTAAATAGTGAGTGTCTTGGGAATTTTGAGAATCCCGCAGCAGTGCAGCTGGTTAACTGAAACACTACATTAGTAGAGAAACATGTTGATCACTCAATCAACATGAGCAAGCATCATCGGGTTATTTTTTCTCTGCTGTTTAAATTGTTCATATTTCTATTTTTTATATATTCCTTGTTTATAGCGTATATATTGCTTGCTGCTATTTATCGTCTGTTTATACTGTAAATTTGCACATTGCCCACATCTATGCACATTGTATACATCTATGCACATGTTTTTTTGCACATTGGGTACTTAGATCTCTAGTGTCATCTTTTATTCTTTATTTTTTATTTATTTAATCTTGTAATCTGTGGATACTGTTGAAAACTGGGAATTTCCTTTGGGATGAATAAAGTATCTATCTATCTATCTATCTATCTACCTACCTATTTATCTATCTATCTATCTATGTCTAAGAGCCTCTCTGCATTATAGACAGAATTTCTGGTGAAGTTGTGTGTGACCTTTTTTTTTTTTTTAGAGAGATTTTTTTTTGGTATTTCTGCTTTATTTGACACTCATAGTAGAGAGAGACAGGAAAGGCAGGGAGACAGACAGGGAATGACATGAGGTCGAATGTGAACCCAGGACGCCGCGATCAGGACTCAGCCTTAACAAGTGGCATGCGCTCATATCCGGTGAGCTACCAGGATGACCTGAGTGTGTGTGTATGTGTGTGTGACCTTTGACCCTGTCACCTTTAGTGCATCGTATTCTCATGACAGCCTCGAAGCCGATCTTCCTGGTGAGGTAGCGCTCCAGATCCTTCTGGAACTTCTCCAGCTGGGCCGTGTTGTGTACGTGGTGGAAGGAGGGGTAGTAGTAGATGCTGCCGGCTGAATACTTGGAGATGCACGCTGGGGAGAAAGAACATGAGGGAGAAAACTCACAATTCACCCGTTTATTAAATTCTAAATGCACTGCAATTCACCCAGGCCACGTAGACTAAACATGTGAGGCAGGAAATTCAACTCTTTAACCAGCAACATGTCACCATCTGCTGAATAAGTTCCCCTGTCCCGTGTTTTCCTCCTCTACTTTAATAAGGTCTTATCATGAAAACATCTTGTGTCCTCCCTTAATCCTTAGCTCGTTCTCTTAGTTATTTTCCAAGCACTAACAGTATTTCTGTATGATTGTTCTCAGGCGTTCTGCGGGTTTCTGAAAGTCTGATTTAAGATGTTAAAGACCTTTTACCACGATCGGGAATTGGGTTTCAAACCAGTTAAAAAAAAAAAAAAAAAAGACCAGTTCTTACTTACAATTGAACACAGCTGAGGAAGCCTCTGAGACTAAATGACTACTATAAATAAAAGGACACTGCTAAATTAAAGTGATATGATGTCCAGTCAGACATGCTGGGCAAACTGATTTATTGTCCTGTATGTGACCAACTACAAGTGCCAGTGATATAAAATTACAAAAGAAAATAAAACTGGCTTTACTGCAGTACCAGCTCACATCATTCAGTGAAACTACACGATTCTTGGCATTTGCTTCAGTTCGTCTACCTCATTTTCCAACTCGACTCAACTTAACATCAGTAAATGTGAGGAATCAGTCATTTTATGGTTGCATTAAAATGAAATAACTTTCTCCCTGGATTTCCTGTTTATGGAGTTTGGGTTTCTGTATTTGGCGCTCTTTTCTTAATCTGTTCAGTCACGGTGGCCATCGCTGCTCATGCTAACTACCCAACTTCTATCCAACTTCTGTTTACTGCAAACTCACTGCTGCCAGAAACAAAATACATCACTTCCTGCGTGCTAAAGGATTTTTTACTGCAGGAAAAAAAATATGCTTTCATAAACTGAATTTATACTGCATCACGATTATATCACTGTTGTCTGCTCAGCTAGTAAAACTGTTATCTACGTGAACATGTCGTGGATTATTACTTTGCTATTTTATTGTTGGTAATTTCAGACTTGACAGATCTTTAAGGACTCATGATTACCCCGATTCGAGCCTCCCTGACTGCAGGAATATTTTGTCACGTACTGTGGCTCTGACCCTTTACCTCATTCTTGGCTGCTTGTAATGTTGCTGATCTAGGGAACGAAGCCTTTTCTCCTGATGAGCTCATTTTAAGTTGCTCTAAACGCTAAAATGTGAATGCTGAAAATGGACAGCGGGGTGTTCTCACCTAGCGAGGCCAGGTCAGCGTACTGGGAGCTGAGCAGGAAGAGATCCACTCCGATCTGCTGGCCCGAGCAGTCCAGAGCCAGCTTCTTGTAGAAGTCTGTGGCTGGACCCAGGTGCTGCACCCCCTGCCATGATAAAAACAAAAACACAGTGAGAAAAGCAGCAATAAATCCCCTTTTCCCTCTGTGGGTTAGTTGCCATGAGCAGAGTGAAGCACCAACACCAACAGGGTTACAGGGTTTCATCCCATAGGTGGGAGCGTAAGGTGCTTTGTATAAAAGTCTGCACCAAATACTGTGAGTTAAGACTTTTGGAGAGTGCAGACAAGAGTGCACAATAAACTGGAATGATGAAGAATGTGAATGGTTGACTGCGTGATTTGGTAAGTATATATTTTCCTCATTTCAGTCACTTTTTCCTCCCTCAAAAAATCCTGGTGAAAGCACAGCAGCCAAAGCACAGAAAATCACGTTCCCCCCTTCACCGTCCTGCACCCCAGAGACGGAGAGATCCATCTGTTCTTAGTTCTTTTGTTGCCGATCTTTGGAAACCATTACTAGAACTTCTTGGGAGTTTCTTCAGATCAAAAATAGATCACAGATGAGGCAATGTGGGAAATTACGAGCATCAATAAATCAAGGTCCTGGAACCAAAAAACAAGACTTGAGTCCGGTGTCCTCTATGGATGCTCTGCGTCTGAGATGAAATACGAGATCTGCTTCTGATGCTGCGTCTCGTACATACACCGAGTCGTGGTATGAATATAAATGTAAAATAAAGCAGTGCTGGATATGCCAAGAAAATAAAAGAGAATATCCCATTGTGGGTTGACTGCGGGATAGTCATTCCCTTGCCGTTTTTCAAATGATGCATCTATCATATGGTTTGGTTTAGGCTTCCTGGATCACAGGGAAGGCAGCACCGCCATCATTTAGAGGCCCCGGTTTATATTAAAGATCCAGTTGGCTACGAAAACATAAATTTTGCAGGTGATTTTTGGGTCAGAGTTACCAGTTACCAACTTTAAACAAAGAAAAAAAAGCCAATTTCATCCCCTGGATATGTCACCAATTCTGTACTGTCAGTTCCTTGGCTCCACTTGGGACCGCACTAGCAAGACTGATTTACATACGTTGAACTCTAGAAAAGTCAAGAAGGGAAAACTTTTACGCTTGGTGTGTGACACGTTCAGTATTTTTTGGAAACTGCACTTACATTATGCCCTTGACTCATGAAGTCTTAGGGAGATTTTGTAAATATGGTTATATCACTGAGTCTCGCGGCTTGATACTATCACAACACCTGGGTGGCAATTTGATATGTATTATGATTCCAAAGTCTTGCCATTCTGTAAGTATTACGATTCAATATTATGATTTATTGCGATTTTTGTTTTTTGAATTATGCTCTAGTTTGTGGTTCCAAAGTTTCATGAGGCTGTGATTATCCTGGAAGTCATAAAAGGTCATTTTATACAGAGAGAGTGCACAAGAGTCTCAGTTTTACAGTCAAACCCAATTTACGAAACTCAAAGACTGGTTCAGCCACAGTATGAAGAAATACACCATTTTAGAATAGGCCAAAATAACAAATTTGTACTGTATGCAAAAACCTACACAAACATAAGGTGGGCATGTTTACAAAGGGGAGACCCCTGAGTGCCCATAGAACCCATTTTCATTTTGGCTATCTGGAGGTCAGAGGTCAAAGAATCCCTTTAAAAATAACCATGCCAGTTTTTCCCTCATCAAAATTTTGCCTAGCTTTGGAGTGATATTTTCTTCCCTTTCCAACAACCTAGCATGACATGCTTGGCACCAACGGATTCCTTAGGTTGTTGAGTGTCATATGGTAACATTATCTTTACTAGTTAAATGATTCACCAATAAAAAAAAAAGACTGATCAGAAAATTGTTTAAAAAAAAGAATCATGATACTTAAGTGAATTGATTTTCCCCATCCCTATTACTGTCTGGTGTTAGTGTTTGAACAGCTTAAGTAAAGATCTGTGACATTATCAAATCAACAACTTTCCACCATGCTACTATTTAACACCAACTCATATAACAGAACAGTAAGACTACACAGGTCATGAATGCCTTTACATTTACTGTACTAAACAGATGCCATCTGGTTCTTCCGCAGGAAAGACCTACACACAGGAAGCGATGTGTTTTACGCTTCCTGCTAAAGTGACAGTGGCTTGTTTGAAATAAACGGTAGAAGAAGAACTGGGTAGTCGGTCTGAGCTGTGAAAATAAACTGGACATCATAGTCCCGTGCACACCGTTTGAATGAAACACCACAGCAAAGTGAGAGCCTACTACCAAAGATGGCCCAGTGCGGTACCTTGGTGCTGGAGCGCTGGTTGGGGTCTTCCCGTGACTGCAGCAGGCCGGCGCCCAAAGTGGGCAGCTGCGTCTGGAACACAGAAACACGCCCCCCGGTGGGCGACATGAGCTTGTAGGCGGCCTGTAATGCAGGGCCGAGGGCGCTGTGGGTCTCCCTGCTCTGGCTGAACATGGCCGGCAGGGACGTCAGCAGGTCCTTCACCAGCTGGAGAGACAGAGGAAAGATGAGGACAAAGGAAGGAGGAGTGGGAAAATGTGAGGAGGAAGAGAAGAGAGAGGATAAAAAACAAGAAAGAAGGAACAGGAAAAAAATCAGACAGAATGATAATAACTAGAGCTATTAAGATGGTGAAAGACTATTTAATTCCAAGTGAGTGTGTGAAAAAATGCACAAACACACACCAAAACACAACAAACTATGATGACAGCGATCAAGGACAAATGAGCAAACGGGGAGTACAGAACAAGGAAAACTGCACCTCTTTGCTTTCCTTCAGGTTCACCATCAGACTGTCATGAGACGGTATGAAGACGTCTGAAAAGCAAGAAAACAACAAAGAAAAGGTGAACCAGCCGCACCGGAGCACAGAGCTCACGTTCCTGTCCAACAGCTACAGCAGCTGCTTTACCCCAGTATTTTTTACAACAGAATAAGGAACTCAATGATTTGTAGCTGCTGACGTTTCTGCAGCTGAAACACAGCAGCGCCTGACTGGTGATAATTTCCCGTCCTGGTCTGAATCAGAATTTTTTTTATTTATTTAATTATTTATTTTACATCTGGCAGTAATTCAGAGTCCTGGAGTGTGTCTTGTGTACGGCATAAATCACTGCTCATTTGGTGAGGAATAAATCATGAAAACCGCTTTTCCAGAAAAATACAATCTTCCTATGAATCATACTCAGTAACAAAATGATTAATAATTCAAATGAAATAAACACATCATCTGAACCTGATTTTATTGATAAAGACCAGTACGGGAAATGACCACCTGCTACGGCCGCATGCTGGTAAATTTTAACAGACTCTGGCAGTTTCTCTACTCCGCAAGTCGCTGTGACAGGTAGCCAGCAAAGACATGCTGTATATTAACCCTATTTTTGTCTAAATGAACTTGAATGTGTCAAATACGGACATTTCTTCAGCTGCAGGAAATAACAAACCAAAACTGTTGTGTCAATCCAGAGAAAGGCCAAAATTTTAAATATCTTATTCTACACAAATAAAGCAAAAATAATCAGCTCTTCCATCTGGGATTTTCTCACGCAGGTGAACACCACCCAGTAGTGCTTCTGCTGGCTGAACGCAGCTATGCCACACATAACATGTTGGTCTAGATGGTTTGCCAGAGGTGAATTCAGTGTAAAGGGAAGACATGAAAATTGCTACGCCACCAGAAACAAATACAATTTTTCGGCCCTTGCGGCGTTTGAACAGTAGTGAATTAGAGTCAAAGCTTTTGAGAGCACACAAGAGCACAAATTTCTCTCTGCATTTCAGCCACCTACTCTTGGCAACTGATTCAAAGAAATATGAAAATAAAAAGTAGAGTCAAAAATAATGTAAAACTTCCAATAAAGGTGCACGTACCGTCGATGTCTGAGACCACCAGCATCTGCGGCTGGGACAGGCCCTCCTGCAGGTTGTAGAAGTGGATGGTGCTGTCGAAGGTCAGGAAGCCCACTCTGATGCGGGAATCCCCGGGTAACCTGAGGCACACGAACCCCGTCACACGGGTTAACCGTGAACATATGTATCGTGAATGTCAATGTGAGCGTATAATTGGCGTGAGAACAAATGACTATGCATGTGTTTGCTCGGCTTTGAGAAAGTGACGTGCATTAAGAGTGTGTGACTGTGAGCATGGGCAGCTTCTCCAGTGAACTTTTTTGCCCTGAAATCAAGAAAACATCTGCATGTGGACTTTGAGATTGAGAAGTGGTGGTTCGGGTTTGAGGTTTGACGCTGTCCAGATGACGGAACTGTGCGTAAAACTTTGTCTGAGCTTGCTGTGTGTGGTTAGTGGAGAGAGGGCCATGAACGCTTTTGAGGGCCGTTCATAACCGACCATTTATTTTCATTTTCTTCTTGCCAGGTTTTTGGGGGAAAAACATGGGACCAAACATTATAGAGGGAAAGAAACAAGTCTATGTCATTTTGTGTATCTTGTTGTGAAGTTTCTCGCAATGTTAAGTTCTGTTCTTGTGCTTTTCTTTTAAGAAACTCCTTTCATCATTTCAAGTTTTTTTTTTTTTTTTTTTAAATCACTAAAGAAACTGTAACTAGACACTAAAACTACTACTACTACTATCTTTGGACAGAAAGAAGCCAACCAGCTAACCAAGTCAGCTGATCACCAGCCAACCACAAAACAACCAAATGTCACAAGTCACATTCACTGTGTGATCCCAGCACTCACTTGTCCAGGTTGTCCAGAAGTGACTCACAGAAGTGCTTCAGATATCCTGCCTCCACCGCGTTGTGGGACACATCAAGCACAAACAGGTAGACTGCCGGCTGAGGCGGCCGCAACTGAACAGACAGGAGACAGAGACAAACTGGTTGGCAAACACATGATCACATCACAGCCCCAGTGTGTGTAATAATACTGAGTAATCAGCATCCAGAAGGCTGATTGTTGTCTGTAGTTCCTTAGTTCAGTGTATCAATATTATACTCCGCATTTTTTTGTTTAAACCCAAGATATTTTCCTACACCTTCGCATGAGGAAGTTGCTATGCAGGTACATGACTAGTCTGCCCTCTAGTGGACAAACAATCACTACATCACTATGTCAAATGAAGAGGGTTTGAACCCAGACTCCAACTGAAGGCTGGTCACCTGGCTGCCAAAATGATTTATTATTAAGTATTAATTATATAATGATTATTCAGACACAAGCCAGCCTTCATGCGGAGGAGAGTTACGAGGTAAAAGTTAAAAAAGAAGAGAGGCGGCTCACCATGTAGTCTGAGGAGGCGATGAATTCCACGGTGGAGTTCTGAACCTCTGGTCTCTTATGGGGCTCGCCGTACGACCTGGTGACCGGATTGTACATGAACTCATCTGGAACTGGAGGAGGGAGGGAGGGAAGGAGAGGGAGATGGTTAAAGAGAGGGTCAGCTAACAAAGAAACTCATTCAGTTCAGGCATTAAAACGAGAGGCAACAACTCTATGAAGCTCTAATATGAACAGTGCAGAAGTAATATCCAGCTTGATAGCATACATTTTTTCAGCGATCTTGTTTTAAATGTATAATATTTGCAGAGCAAATATGGACAAGATGGGATGGGATTGGGGGAAAAACAGGAGAAGACAACAGAAGAATAGAAAATGACAAAATACAGTTTGAGAAAGAACCACGTCTGACTGAGACTGGGCTCGTACCATCGTTGACCCGGTAGCAGAGGTTGCACTTCCACCTGCGCTGGTCCAGGAAGGAGACGAACGGGTTGATGTAGGTGCGACAGGAGCGACAGCGAACTATAGTGTTGGACGTGATCACAGGTAACTGCTGCAGGAGGGAGAGGGGAAAACACAACAGGTGGAGACAATAAAAGACACTGGGTGAATTACAATATGCATCATGTGAGCTGAACATTAACATTTCACGCTTTTTAGCCCTTATCCAAAGTTCATCATTCCTTCCCCGTCATCCACGACCTTTGTAAAACATTCCTCCATTCATTACTGAGAAGACAACTGGCAGCTTTGTTTCCGTACCGCAGGAAATGTGGTTCAACGAGTAACTGCAGCTGTAGCCTTTGTTTGACCCACTTCTCATTCTCTTCAATCTATCTACAGTATGATCGTGTTTCTCTTTTTTTTTTTTTTTCCACAGTTGATACTTCTACCAGATCACTTCTTTCTCACAGCCTCTGCTGGGGAATCAGAGGCTTGGCCCACGGAGGAGAGGGAGGATGACCCCCTCCAATTTTTTTTGAAGATTTTTCATCAAAGGCTAGGTTGTTTAGTGCTGAGTACAGCAGACTTCATAGCCATGATTCCTTGGCTTTTCCTTTCATCTTGGTATTCGCTGAACCCTGCCCTGCATGTTACCAAACCCTGTTTTCTTTGACTTTTTGAGTCACCGGTCTGCACCGCAGGCATGCACTGACACCTACATCTGATACCAGGCAGCTATCAGACTAAAACAGTCCAAATCGAGGGGCCCATGATATCCTTTTTAATTTTT
The DNA here is from genome assembly GCF_902150065.1 of Myripristis murdjan. Taxonomy (NCBI): domain Eukaryota; kingdom Metazoa; phylum Chordata; class Actinopteri; order Holocentriformes; family Holocentridae; genus Myripristis; species Myripristis murdjan. The sequence goes on from NC_043989.1 coordinate 5,065,525, forward strand.
TCCTGCGTTTTGTAATTTAAGCACATTTTGCCATCAGAAAGTGTCTAATCATGTGGTAAGAAAATATTCAGAATTTAGTGAATAGAAATGAACTTGTAACTTGTAACACAATTTTGCACATTCCGTTTTTTTTGTTCATTCGGCTTTGGTGTTGTGAAAAAAAAAAACAACGATGGTAGGGAAAACCCTGATTTTTAAAAATTTCATCCACACTTTGGCAAATTCCATGATATTTTGTGTTTTACAGTTGATTCTGTTTTCATTGTCAAATCCCGCCAGTCTGTCTGTGTTTTCTGCATCACAGAAATCCTCGTGCCCTAAAAATCCCTGGTGACAAACACTGCAGTAAAACTGAAAATAGAGAAAATCTGGACAGGGAATAAACAGTGAATGAAACACACTTTCCCCTCCCTGAGAAGCACTGAGAAGACTTCAGGCAAACCAAAAGGCCCAATTAGCACCAGCAGAGGCTCCCGGTGAAAAAGTATTCAGGATTTGCTTTAACTGGCCAGCTCCCAGTTAAGCAGGGCTTTGCTGAAAAGAATTAGGTATTTTCTGTACAAGGTTTCCATAAGAAATCCATTTCAAGTGGACCAAATACACTTTTCTACCAGCATAACAGATTTTAAATGAAATAATAAAAAACAGCACCCAAACATTGACCAGCTACGTGCCATAGTTGCTGGTGGAGAAGGAAAACGTTCTAACCGCAGCCAAAATTTTGCGAGCATGTAGCTGGTGATAAAATCCCACGCTGGCTCTGAGTTCTGGCAGCGGAGGAAGTGATATCAGTGAATCCCTGCGGTTCATCAGCTCAGTCCCTGTCACGCCATGTCGACTAACACTTGCACACTCATCTATCTCCCTGTACCTCCTCATTACTCCCCTCGTCTTCCTGCCTGTCCTGCTGTCGCTCCCGGAGCTCGTCACAGGAAGCTGCCTATGACACATTCATAACCAGCATTTCTGGTGCTGCCGAAACCAAGAAAAACAAATGTCTTTCGTGGCTAGCAGAAGTGAAAGTGTATGTAAATCTTTGGGTGCAAAAGCTTTTCCTTTCCTGAACTGAAAAAGCCAGCTGTACCTTTACCACTTGTCCTTCTTGATAATCATAATAATTACTGTAACCACAACCTTAATGTAGCAGGTTATGGTGCTGAAATAAACTGCTTTTCCTTTTCATAACATGAATCACAGAGCATGAATGCTAAACAAGTGTTTAAAATTTAAAATCTTTAAATCTTTAAAATTTGTATTGTTTGGTGAAAAGAGATTTATTTACATGTGCATTTTAAGTTTCAGTGAGTAAAGCATAAAACCATATATCAATATTTCAGTATTAAAGTTGGAATGAAAGTGGCTATTTATTAAAAGATATCAGATATCAGCCAGCCAGTGTTATCCATCTCTGATAAGAGGGATGTGATGATGTTTGACTGATTTTGTGTTTATTGTAAAATTGGTCAAGATTGCACTGGCTGTCTTAGAGAAGCACTAAACTTCAACTGATTCTGGAGTGACATTTTGATTTGATTAGGGGAGAGTTTTGGTGTCCCACGATGATTTCAATGATGTTGCAGTTATTAAGACAGCACTTGAGATAACTGCTGTGGCAAAATATAGAGGGAGAGCATTTAAACTTTGTACAGATGCTGAAAGAAAAAGTGTTTCTATATTATATTATGAAAGTAAGAGTTGCTCATTGTAGATTTTTCACTGAATTATACCAGCAAGCTGCCCCACATCTGACACTGAGCTTTAAGCTCCAGGTCAGGTACCTGGCATACCTGGAGGTCTCTGAAGGGGTGGAGGAGGAGTCCCAGTGGGAGCCTGGCCTTGTTCAGCAGAGCCTGGGTCTGTGGGATGCTGGTCAGGGTACATCTGAATGTCCTGGTCAACGAAGAGAGAGAGAGAGAGTGTGTATGTGTGTGCGCGCGCAAAAGAGTGAATGCAAACAAAAGAGGAAGTAACTACCAAACTAACAACCACCAAAAGAGGGAAGAGAGAGAATCAAAGGCAGAGCAGAAGTTTCACAAAGAGAAAATGGCAAAAAAATAGAAAAATAATAAATAAATAAAATAAAATAAATAACATGATAATAATTGTTCAACATGGCTGGCAAGGCTGTTTAACAAAATAATAAATATATCAAATTTCACTCATTTCATACCATAAATATTCCATTTTTTGGTGGATTTTCATGTTGCACACAAAATGTTGTAACTTGTAATTCATATTTTTCATGTTTTTAATCATGCACGTCTACTTCTTATGTTCTTGGTGGGCTGGATTTGTCATTTACATTAAGGCTGATCCAGTAGCTACATTCACATTAATACTCTACCTTCCAATGTATATTCTCTTGCCACTTTGCTCCTGCAGTGACCAAACTTCCCAAAGAAGATCATTAAAGTTTCATCTCATTTTATCTACCAGCTACTCTGGCAGGTAATTACAACTACCCATCATTTGGAAGTGAAACAGCATGAGTAAATGGTGATATTTGGGGATTCATTAGCCAATAGCTGCAGAGAAAAAAAAAGAAAAAAGAAAAAAAAAAAACTTTGTCCTACACCCTCCAACACCCAACTAGTGTAACTCCCACTCACTGTGGGCTGCAATTGGCCTTCTTGAGTTCAGCGCTGAGGTTGGGCTCAGGGGCCTGCAGGGGCCTCGGGGGCAGCAGGTTCCTCTCCTGCAGCAGGTTGACGGGCCGCAGGGCCTCCACCTCCAGCTCCGGCACCCCGCTCAGCCCGCCCAGCGCCGCAGACAGCTGGGACAGGCTAGGGAACGGCTGCAGAGCGGAAGAAAAACAGTAATAAATAAGTTCCTGTGGTCACTGAGCAGCAGTGAACACCGCAACCACTACGAGAAGCACATGAACGCTGAAGTCATAATTACAAAAGGGGAAATTTGGAAAGATCAATACTTAAGATACTTCCTAACAGGGATACTTTAACAAAACAAAAACAAGACTAACTTATTTGATATTTGCTCTCTTAGTTGTCTCTTAGCACTTAAACGCCAGTCAAGTCGGAAGCTCGTATTTCCCATGTCGGATGTACTAGCTCCCAACATGCTCTTGAAGGCACTGGCTCAAGGAAAGCACAAGTTGCTATACCAAAAACAGCTTTAGCACAGCTTTATGTTTTTATGAAACTCTCAGATATAAAACAAAAGCTGAGCTGAGAGAAACAAAACAAAACAAAAAAAATGCACACAAATATGATAGGACATACTTTAATTATCTACTTTTTAGAGTGAGTGTGTCACTAGCAAAAGTAGATATGCCTTTTTTAAATGAACACCCTAGCCTCATGCCACAGATTGTAGATTTTTTTTTTTTTTATATATATTTTAATGCACTGGAAAATCTATGTCAGTTTGAGTTCTCATTATTTCAAAACACCACATGAGGATTAACAGTATGAGCTTCAACACCGGAGAGTTCAAAGGAGGCGTTCCCTCTCTGACTGATTACAGCAACAGACCGATTTCCAAAGAGGTGGAGTGGTTAAATTCAGAATTAATGCGTTTATATAATAAAGTGCCTCCCCACCAAAAAAAAAAAAAAAATGCACTACAACTTTCTTGTGAACCAAATCCGCGATGTTATGTGGAACCAGTGAAACCACACCAGGCAGAAATGCTGTGTGAAATCATAAAGGAAATCCTGAGTGAAGGGAACAGCTTCTGCAACATAAAGTGGGTGCTGGTAGACAGGTGCAAGGGGGAAATATTGCCGCAACAGAAAGAGGTTATACATATAGAGATAATTTATTCCAGCAAAGGATAACAGATTGCTTTGTGGCCCTTTCAATAGCTCTGGGAATCACAGAGGACACACTGAGCAACATATGACCCCTTTTATTGGAGCGGAGGCCTCACCTGAGAGTACTGCTGGTAGCTGGACTGGCCGTACAGGCTGTGGGAGGGGGAGGAGTCACCGTGGGACGCTGGCCCCTGCTGATAGGCCGGCTGCATGCTTTGGTAACCATAGCTCCCGTAGGACTGGGCTTGGTTTGTCATGTCGTTGGAAGGTGGCATGGAGTCTGGGCGAGAGGCAAAAGAACGTTTTAGTAATCTGATATTCGAACGGAAAGCTGGAGTGGTGCTCAACATATCAATTTGATTATGAGCGTGACAGGATGACCAAGTAGATGAACAGTGCATTCTGGAAATGTGATATTAATGTGGCATGGGTGTGTGTGCGCATCCCACTTCCATCACAGGCTGGAAGTTCATATCCTCAAGAAGTATGTTGCATCACCCGTCTGAAAAAAAATATCCCCTCTTCCTCTTCTGCGCACCCCAATATGCTTTTTTCTTGATGCGAAAGAAAACACTGAATCTGAATCCGCTCTATCTCCTTAAAAGAAAAACCTACCCTAAGATATTCTGTCAGATATCATGAATTTGTGATGTCCAGTGGATCCCAAGACTTACTTTGTGAAGAAGTGGAGTAATTTACTTTTTCAGTGTGTCCACCTTGCCTCAATTTACCTCGTCTGCTACTACTTCATTAATAAATTCCTACATTTCCAAGGCCATTCAAGAATCCCAAGAGTAGGGGCATGAACTTGAGTGTATAAATATAACTAGCTAGCTGACGAGTTTATGACTATCTTATTTATGATGGCAACCATGTCTCTTCACCAGAGATGTTTTATATTGCTGAAAAACAGGAGGCTATCAAACTGAACCAAATATTATTTTGGCCATGTTCGCATAAAAGATTGCAGTGTTATAAACACATCCGCTGTATGAGACCAACACACTTAGCCAATGAATTAATGAATATACTGAAAGTATTTCTATATTTGTTTTAGACTTTTGCCTTGAAAGAGTTTTTTTATTGATTTCATACTGTTATCCTAAGTCTCTGAATGAAAAAAGTGATTTTGCGCACATAAGGCAAAATACGGAGAACATTAGAAATGGTAGTTTTTTGCCTCCCTGATGTACAAAACAAATCCGAATCGAAAATGAAATCGTGACACAAAAACCACAATACAAGCTGAACTGTGGGATTACTGAACCATTATACCCTAATAATTTTACAATATTTTGTTTCCTGCTTTATTACACTATTACAGTGCATTCTTTATACGTTTATTCTCGTGTGTTCTTGTGTGTGTGTGTTTTTTTTCTTTTATAATTTAATCTTGTGTTTTTTTTTTTTTTTTTTTTTTTAAATGGCACTAAGGAGGACTCCGCCTTTCAATTTTGTTGTACTTGCAATGACAATAAAGACATTCCATTCCATTCCAATTCATAGTGAGTCCTACGAGACACAAGAAGCAACCACTGATGATGACTCCCGTTGATACAGAGATGAGCCTGACTGTGTGTGTGTGGGCGTGTGTGTGTGTGAATATGGACGGGAACAGGAGTTGAGAACTGGTAGCTGGTGCACAGTGCTAAAACTAAAATGGTCCCTGAATGCTTCACTGGAATAAAATAAGGAATACAGAACATATTCTGCCGTTGCACTCCCTGTAAGTCAGGCTGGATATGAGTTTCAGCCTCATGGCTAAAATATAAAAACTGATGATCAAACTGCAAAGGAGAGAATAAGCCCTGATGTCCAATTTGGTTTAATATATATTTAGAGCTTGTAATTAAAATGTACCTGGATAGCTGCCCCCTTCAATGGAATCATAGCTGTTGGGAACCGGAGAAGCACTGCCAGTGGTGGAGGAGGACGTATCACCACCTGAGAGACAGACACATACAGAGAGACAGACAGAAAGAGTAAATCAACAGTACAACAATGTGAAAGACAGCAAAACAAAGAAAGAGAGAAGGAGCAGGGAAATGAGGGGGACTGAATGAAAAGAAAAGGCGGCCGTGAATGAAGTCGGCGAGGAGGAGGGAAACGGTGTGAAGTTAAATAAAACGAAGGAACAGGAGGGAAGGAGGAGGAGGAAAAACAGATGCACATTAAAGTGAATGAAGAGCAGCTCTTAGTGGCTTGGATGAGAAGTGTGCGGCGCTTGGACTCCCTCGGGGCTCAGCCAGAGAGAGAGAGGAGGCAGACAGGGCGAACGCTGGAGAGAAAAACATGATGAAAGGATGCATTTAGTGGTGAGGCAGGCAGCGAATGTGTGGCAGGGAGCACGGGCCTTTGAATACTGCTGAGAGGAGGATAGAAATAGATGAAGTGATGGGTAAAGAGACTCATCATCTGGATCTCTCCCTGCCTAACACTCCATTTGTTTCTGTTACTTGGTTTTTCAGCCTCTGTTCCTGAAACTGGCTCTTTATAATTCCCTGCTATCAGCTGTATTAACGCATGCTCTCTCTGTATCGTACTCTTGCGATTTCATTAACAAACAGGCTTTTAAAAGGTAAAAATCAATCAATCTGTGATGTTCAATGCATCAAGAGCTACTTTGTGATTGTTATTTCATCCACTTTCCTTCAACCTGCCTGATGCTCTTAAACTTTGGTTAGTGATTTCCTAAATTCCCAGAAGGCCTTTCCACTGCCACCACAAAATGAACTTTTTTCATTTAAAAGTGAGCAGCCTAGCTAGCCAACTAGTGATGCCTCATGCTCAAAACACATCAGGTCCATCCCATTAAACATAAAAGCTACCTTCATTGCCAGAAAGTGATTTTGATGTCGCCATCTTGCTCACCATCTCATTACAATGACAAACAAATTGCCAAGATAATGTAAAAGCCCTGATTGTACTGATGACATGCTTATTCAAATTTTGGTTTCATGACATATTGTTGTGAAAAATTATCATTGTAATAATGCAATAAATTATTCCTTCACTTTACTAACGCACCAGGCATTGTGAAGCTCTGTGACGGAATATTGCACTTAAGCTCATAAAATTCCTCTTTTGATCCTCCTCTGTCTCATTCACTTTGGGAAGCATCTTAAGGACATTTACACCTGGTGCTGGAAGAATACGGCTAGAAGAATCATTTAAGATCCCAACCACCCAGATAACAGCGTTCCTTTTGTGCTGTGATCACGAAGAAAGTACCAGATCCACCAGTTTCTCTCAGGCCAGGATCCTAAATGAGTTCATATCCTAACACTGACCCCCATCCCCTACAATCATACAACATATAGTGCTATTAATATGCCTATTCTAGTTGAATACTAATGCATAAATTGAAGGAACTGGCACGATTATATTGTATCACTGTGATTGTATCTTATATGATTACATGTGACAAGTCAACTTCACTGACTGACTTCCAAGTTACTTCCTGCTCCTGGGGTGGAGAAATTGGTCTCTGTGCGTCAACCCGGGGTGTTTCAGGGTGAGTTTTTCCTTTAATGTCCAGTAATGAACAGGGCTCCTCGTGAGATTATATGGGCCTAACACTTGAATGAGTCCATTAATCGATGTGGGGCTGAAGGGTTGCGCACAGCTCTGGTGAAGAGCTCACTGGTCAGCAGAGGATCCACTTATCTGTGGATAAATCTGACCAACAGGCTGCTGGATTATCTGCTCTGGAAGGGGAGGGCACGGGACAACTGATAAGCCTGTTTTACTCCTCCTCCTGGTTTCTTCTGTCACCTCAGTTGTCAAGAAGATACCGCAAAAGCGCAATAAAGGATTAAAGCAAATGCCTTTATAACTGGGTTTAGCTGCACACTTGACCACTTATGTCCCTATTTTCCACTTGATTATTTTTATTTTAAACTTCAGATTGCGGGTGAAAGCACTGGAGTCGAGTGTTTGTGGTGCTCCTTCATGAGGTTTGCTTATTCAAAGCACAATAATAGTCTGGATCTTAAAAAGGTTAAAATCCAATTACCATGCATGCTCTTCTCCAGCAATGATCGACTTTTACACTGATATAATTCCACACTAACCCTAACCTGGGAGCTCCTCAGGACAACCACAGCCTTCTAATCTTAGCCACTGAGTGCGACTGGAGAGATGGGGGTTGAGTGTCTTGCTCTATGGCTCCTCGACACTAGTTGGTGAGTGAATGAAGAGCATTACTCATTTGCTTGCCACATCTACCTCCCCCAGCTAATCTGAAGATTACAACTGACCCACTTCTGATTCCCCCCCCCCCTCACAATGACACTGATCTGATGCTTTCTAATCTTGCTTTGCAGCAAAAAGTTGCAACGAGTCTTCTGATCCGTACCATTGGACATGTGGATCCTGAGGCCTGGGACAAGTGCGCAACTTGTATCTGAACCCTCAAATCGGAGTTTGTCAGCACTGCCACGTCAAGAAATAAATCTTGTCATTCACTTGAGACAACTGTCGGCATTTTGATGCCACCGCCGCCTGGCTGAGCGGCATGGAGGACGATGACAGACAAAAATAGAAAAAATGAAAAGCGAAATAGTCTACTTGATGATTATTTAAGGAGACGCCTAAACTCAGTCAAAACTCAAAGGTAGACGTCATAACACAAGTATTTTAAAACAAGTGGGAGGAAAGTAGCAACAAAGACAGATATGACATCTTTTGTATTATTATATGTAAAGGTTTTTGACAATCACTGATGTTTTGTGCTGGTATCAGATATGGGTTACATCCTAGAATAGATCTCACAAGTCATTAAAAAAATATGATTTTAGAATTAAGAATCAAGCACAGAAGCCTCCAGAGTGAATGTAGCCAAAGACTGACAGGTTTAGATAAACAACTGTGATTTTCTTGCAGCTAAAGATTTATAAGGCAAACCAACACGGGGGTGACCTGGGAAGACCACGAGGGAAAGCTCAATGCTAAAACAAGTTGCTCTTTCATTAAGGGACGTGCTAATGAGTGTTAACAGTGCTGATAAGAATGTGCCCGGGCTCCCCATGAGGACAGGTGAGTCAACACACACACACACACGCAATGAGAAAGTACCTGGACTCACTAGCAAGGGAGTGGCTATATTTGAAACCCTGTTAACCTCTGGCTGATGACATGGCTCCTGTGGGACTGTCATCATCAGTGCACCTTCTTACACACCTCAGAGGTAATGTGGGCATGACAGATGCAGTTCAAGTGTAGTATGTGGGCCAGGCACTGACAAGTAACAAAATGACATTCTATATCATGTAAAATAACTTTCTATATTATGAAAATAATCAAAAGGGTTCCCACTCTATGTCAAATATAATAATCCCTGATTTTCTCTGACTAAAATGGTCAAATTTCTTTGGCATATATAAATGTGATGACTTTTTTTTTCCTTGGTCAAACTTTTAAACAGATTCAGAGGTCTCATTTAACTTTATTATTCTGTTTCATTCTGTTTCTCAGTGGAAAATAAATATTACATTAGGTGACTCACTAATTAGTTTTTCCACATTGAGGCTGACAAAATTCCCTGATATTCAATTATTTGTTCCAAGAATTTGTGAAACTCAAAGACTTTCATGACACAATTCTATGACCCGTGGGAAGTTTTTATCATGCAAATCGCAAAGAGGATCGAATCAACTGTAATGCTTTTTGTGGTATTTTAAAGCAATATTAGATAGATTATAATGCAGCATATGAAGTCTTTATTCTTCCAGCGCCAGTTTGTAATCAAGTGTGTTTCTCATTTAGAACTGTAATGTATTTTGTCCCTGGTGTCATGTGTACTATTTGACTCTAAGGACCATTATGATGTACTTTAAGTCAAAATACAAAACATTCAGTGTGGGATACTGTGTGTTACACATGATGTTGGAAGATAAATATTTTTGAGAGAGGGCAAAATGACACAAATCTGACTAAAACTGAATAACAGCATAGCACACTTAGTGCTCAGTGAACACATGTAATCCCAAGAAGACATCTGAGGCCAAGCAATCCTCAATTATCAGCTGATCTCTGGGCCGGCTGGTCAACTGGAGGCAACAACACAACCGCACTGATTTTTTTTTCCATCTGAAATTATAGTTGGATGACTGCTAGTGATTGGAAGTATGTTCCAGACACATGATCATAACCCCCCTAAAAAAGATTATTGGGTGGGAGAAGTAGGAAGCACACAAGGACGACAACCGCCACACAGTCTGCATGACAAATAGAAAAGCAGATACTGGCACTGGCTACTTAAAAAAAGAAAAAAAAAAAAAAAAAAAAAACAGAGAGATGCAAATTACCTCTCATCTTTCTGAGAGACAAGATTTCATGTAAGTTTTCAGTGACGGACCAATAAAGCAGTGAGGGTAGACACATTTCAAAGATCAAATCAACATTCAGCACCAACACTGACGGCTCTAGAGGGAAAAGATGAAAAGATGATGAGCGGCGGCTGAATGCTGGAAGGCTGTTGAGCAGGCAACAGGAAGGAGAGAAAAAAAAATCTGATTAGCCCATTAGAGAGGGTGACATGGGGATGGCACATGACAAGCTGATTAAACGTATTGGTGGGAGGAGGAGAGGTGACAGATGGCTATCAAACGTGGTCACAAACTGAATCAACCAGTGACCGGTGACGTGGCGTGAGGGACGGACAGAAACAAAAAAAAATGGTTAAAATGATCGTTATAGTTGTTTTAAGTGGGACTTGAACAGTTTGAGTAGGGATTAAGAAAGGGTTGAAGGTTGTTTATGAGGACAGAGGGAGCGCTAAAACAGGGATTGATGGGAGGTAAAAGCTGAAGCAGACCTGCTTCCTCATCCTCATCCTCGTCCTCATCCTCGTCATCGGAGCTGGATGACGAGGGGGCTGTGGCTGGGGCTGCGGCTGGGGCGGAGGTGGCGGCAGAGGCAGAGCTAGCTCCACTATTAGCAACATATCCATACTGCATGCCTGTTGGGGGTGGGGGTGAGGGGGAGAGGTACAGAAGACAACTGTCAAAACTAGACGACCTGCGGTAGAGGGGGCGGGAGCGACGGGGCAGTAAAGATTTGAGTGACTCTAGTTTTACATTATGTGTCTGTAAAGCTGTGTATGGGTGTGTGCGATGGCAGGAAACAGACTTTTTCTGTTCATTGGACAGACACAGCAGCTGGCGGATTCCTAAATTCATCGACAGAATTCCTCATCTGCCTAGAATAGAAAAAGTCTGCCATCCGTTACCTGTGTTAAAATTTGAGATTCAAATATAGGCTAACTGTAATTTCAATGTAAATTCAAAGTTTAAATATAACACCTGCAACTGACATCAGATACAAACTCAACCTGACCCTCTGCATAAGCGCATTTTACTGTTGAATGTGACGTAAACGTAATGTAAGGAACACGGCAGCATTTACACTGAAGACTCTATACGTCTACACTGACGTGGGTGTATCAGCATATGATTAACCAATCAGAGCTCACAACACACAGACCTGACGTGAAGTTGAGATTCTTGTAGGTACGCAGGAAAGAGACGCCTACAAACCATTTTCAGTTTCAAATGCAGAGGTGCTATTTTCATTTAAGCATAAAATGTGCTTAAGCGTCCATCAAATAGCTCTTGGTCTAGTGAATCAATTTGAGATAAAAAAAAAAAAAATCGGCAAAAAACAGTCCAGTTTGTGGGTTGTTTGACATTAGATCACTGAGCTGACTGTATTACACCTTGCTACACAGATTTTACCCTGCTGAAATTAACTTAACAACTTCATTAACCACCTGAAGTCACTCTTGCCCGTTTTAGTTACCTCTTACCTATTTATGTCTACTGCTGTAATGGATATGGGACATAAAAATTCATGCTTAGGCACGTTATCTAGAACCAGCTGCTATTTGTTAACACCAGGTGATGCTACATTAGGTTGTTTCATACAGTTTTCCGGCTAGTGAGCAAGTTAGCCAATTAACTAATCAATTATTAACTTAATTAACCATCAGTTGAGTAACTAGTGAGAAGAAACTTGTGCTATAACTAACCTATAGCAGCCACAGAAACTGATGAATATTTTATTGGCCACAAAAGGTGAAAAAAAAAAATCACTGTGTGAGAAGCTTTTTAATTTTTTAGTGCCTTCATATGCTACGTGTGTTTACTCTCAATGGATGCAACTAATACGAAGGTGCAGCCATAGAGTTTTAGAATGAACTCATTTCAATGTAACTGTTCAATATCTAACTCATAATCTTTACCTACCATTTAAAGTGACTTGCTGGAAGTTCAAAGTGGCAGAGATGACTAATGACCCAGTCATACCCAAAATTTGTTTCTGTTAAATTATTTGTCTCTAACTGCTTGGTCATTACATCCACATTACTAATGAATCTAATTGTGCAAATATTTTGTGAAAGCACCAACAGTCATTCCCCATTTTGTTAAAACTATCATGATATTTGATTTTTTTTCCCATATCACTTAGCCCTATTACCAAGTAAATTTGTGAGTATTTAAACTCTTAACACAATTAATTACTACTCCAGAGGAAGTCCTTGCACACTAAAGACTGCACATTTAAAACTAACTCAGTGAGGTCTCTTTGTACCAATCAAGGCAAAATCCAGGCAACACAGCACAGAAAAATCAAGAGGTTTCATAATGTGTATTATAACCTCTTGCTCAACCAGCAGTAGTGGAAGAAACAAAGTGAGTTGGAACAAAGATACTCGTGGTTCATTTCTTTGCTGAAACTGAGAACTGGACAATGAAACAATTCCTGTCAAATCCATCACAAAAGCAAAATGCAAAAATATTTATCATGACATGGAGACAAACTGCACAGTAAGCTTTTTATCTATACAAATCATCATAACTCATTTCGCCTTAAAATTAGATTGCAGTCTAAGGAAACAGTTGGCATCGTATTTTGTATTTTAAGTCAAATGCATCACAGTGATTTATCAACTTTCAACTTTGTGTGTCTATGAAATTACGTTAGCAGCCAGCTGGTGGCAGAAAGTTTGATTAAAGAACAATGCTGAGGTGTTGTTTTTTCAGTTAGCGCCTGGTGGAGGAACAAAAACTTAAATTCAGACTGTCAACAGCTGCACAGTCTTTATTTCTCTCCGTCCCGTCCTGTTTACCTTGGTGCCGTCCTGGGGAGGAATGGACCGAGGTGGAGGGGGTTCCTGAGGGTGGCCTGTCTCCGTCCGCACCCACATTGCTCTGACTGAGCCCCCCATAAGGGTCGTAGTTCACCGACGCCTGGTGGCTTTGGTCATAATGTTGGTGGACTGTGGTTTGGGCTGTGGCAAAGAATGCGGAGTTACAAATATATCAGAGATGTAATCTGAGCTACACACAAAAGTAGGAGAGTATGAGTAGGAAATTATGAACAAGACAATGGAAGTCCTCAGAGGAAAAACAATGGATAATCAAAGTCCTGATTCTAAGCGGCTTGGAAAATTATTACCAGCCACCAACCAAATGCTGGTAAATGATGACTGTGACTAATTTTCTGTACTCTACCCTGCAAATACATTTCAGGGAAATTTAATGATGAACTTGAAGCAATATTTTTGTGGATGAATATATAGCATGCTGTAATAAACCGCTTCACATTTGCAGCAAACTATCCAGCCTTCAAGGAATGGCTAATTTGTTACACCTACAAGCTGCAAAAAAGGCTTTTGCACACCGATGACGGCGGGTGCTGAGGATAGACATAGGCAGATCACCTGCAAGACATTCTACTAAAGGCACAATTTTTTGGTCACTGATCTGAGAGCCGATGGAAGTTGGTTAACTAAAATGTTGTCACTGTCTTTACTGAAATCCCCTGCAAGTGAGGACACTGTACAGGATTTTTTTCATTCATTAATTTTTTAGTCCATCCAGGCTGAAAATCTCTGAACTCCTGCCACGCTGCATTAAGCAATTCCTCAGTGTCCAGGCAGGAATCGCCCAACAACTAGGGGTGGTGGGGGGGAATCCATTCAACTTAATCATCACGATTCTGTTTTTTAGGTTCTGTGGGCGCCCATGGGTCTCCCTTTTGCATATACACCTATCTTATGTTAATCCCATACAGTCTGGGGCAAAAGCCATACAGTTGCATGTAGTACAAACGTGTTGTTTTCGCCTACTCTAAAATGGTGTATTTGTGCAGACTGGGGCCTAAACAGTCTTGGAGTAAATTGGATTTCACTGGAAAGCTGAGACTCTTGTGGGTTCAGTGAGCCCAATTTTATTCATGTGTGATGATGTTAGTCCCCATAGTAGCCATTTCATTGAAGTGAGGCCATTTTTTGAAACTTGACATCACTGTATGAAATGTGACTTTTAGGATAATCACAGCCTTAAGAAACTTTACAACCATAAAGTAGACAACAAATTGTAATACTCAATCGCTATGATTAAGAATCATAATACATATCAAAACAGCATGAAGTATCATGATAGCACTGAATTGAATTGAATCAGGATATAAACATATCGTCCCAGCCCTAGCGGCAACCACGTAAATCAACCAATCAGGGGTTACCTGTGCTTCCCTGGCCATTGACTGTTGCCTGCTGAGCAGGAGGAGCCATGCTGTACCCAGGCTGCACTGCTGTTGTCAAGGCTGGCTGAGGGGCGCTGTACTGATGGAGGGGTGCACTCATCAGGGTGGGCACAGCTCCAGTTGTGGAGCTGGCCTGGGAGGACCGAAGGGTGCCGTATTGGCTACTTCCCGGTGCAGATGGGTACGAGACGATAGGGTAGAGGGGAGCGCCAGGGCCGCTGGCTGGAGCAGGCACCAAACAGGGTTGCTGCTGCTGCTGCTGCTGGTGCTGCTGCTGTGGCGCCGGGGGAGCGTGATACAACTGCTGTCCATAGTAGGATCCTGAAGCGCCATAGGGGACCTGCTGCTGGAATGGCTGTGGGTTATACTGGGCATTTGCTGGTGGGGCTGCCGAGGTGGGGAGGGTGGCAGGGGTCGTGCCATAGGGTTGGGAAGGGGGCAGAGAGCTTGGTGGTGCCCCGTACGAAGAGGGCGCTACATTAGGAGGAGCATGGTGCTGGGGGAGGTGCTGCTGCTGCTGTTGCTGGTTGTTGTGGTAGTAGTTAGCACTGTGGGCATTGTTCGTGATGGGTGATTTACTGGGAGCAGGGCTGCAGCGGGCAGGAATGGTGGGGTAACCTTGTTGCTGAGGCGGGGCTCCGTAATATCCTGCAGGTGGGTACATGGATGGGTAGGTCTGTGCTGGACCTGAAGATGTGGACACATACAGAAGATGCTCAGAGATGGTATTGCCACAAATGTTTCTGAGATGATCAGACAGACTTATCACAACCTTTCTACCAAATCTACCAAACCCCGCTGTCAACAGAACTAACAAAACATCGACTCCAATTAGTGGTCAAGCAAGAGGGAAAATGCTCACAAGCAACTGCTGGTCGGATGAGGTTATCATTCCAGACAACAAGCTACAGCAACAGCTGTTAGCTCTGTAATAAGGGTTACTGCCCAGCTAGCTAGCTCTAAGATACACAAGCATCACTGACAGCACAACAGCAGCAACCAATATATATATATATATTGATTTTTAAAATCACTGACTGGATATTTATCTGAGCCACATAATGAAAGAGACATCATGGGATGGTAGTGCGCAATCTGCCACTCAGCTATCACCTTGCTAACGGTTAGCACTTGTGTTAGCTTAGCATACTTATCTCCTTTGAGTTGCGGTGCTTAGCGTAGCTATCTACAGTTAGCGGCTAAGCTAATGTTAGCCGCACCTAGCTAGCCCAGTAAGTGCTGTCGAGCTTATAACCCGTTCTGTTTTATTTTCGTTGTTTCACGCTAAAATGGTCGTTTGTGCTGCTTAAAGTCGGGTGGCTGCTGAAGGAAACGGAACGGACTAAACGTGTGATACGACTGGCTCACATCGAAGCGAGTTTAGCATGCTAGTGCTAGTGCTGGTGCTAGCGAGCTGCCGGCCTGCGGTACCATTCTGACAGGGCGGCGCGGCTCCTCCGTTCGGCGTCGAGTTCTGGCTGTAACTGATGGAGCTGTTCAGGTTTGTGAAACCCGGCGCAGACATCGCTTGGTCACTCCCGTCCTTATGCCCACAGATGTTCGGGTGGATAAAGACACATGAGAGGCTGTCGCTGAGGCTGGATTCCCCCCAGAGATGCGAATCAAAGCCTGCGGGTCAGATCGGTCCCCTCCAGCGGACAGACCCGGCCAGGGCGCTCGGCGGATCGCTGAAGCTTCCAGCTCTGATGCCGAGGAGCCTCACTGCCCCCCGCCTGCTGGCTCATCAAGCCCCCTGGTGGATTTGTTCCGTATTGAAAGGGATACAATACAGCGTCGTAAAACATACACTACTCACAAAAAGTTAGGGATATTTGGCTTTTGGGTGAAATTTATGGAAAATGTAAAATGTTCACGCTACAGTGATATTATATCATGAAAGTAGGGCATTTAAGTAGAAGCATGCACTGGTGATTTCCTCATCTCAAACAATTTATTGAAACAAAAGCCAACAACAGTGGTGGGTATACCACAACAAAAAATGTCAGTGTCAATAACTTGTCATGTGCCCTTGAGCATCAATTACAGCTTGACACCGACGTCTCATGCTGTTCACAAGTCGACTTATTGTCTGCTGAGGCATGGCATCCCACTTTTCTTGAAGGGCGGCCCTCAGGACATTGAGGTTCTGGGGTACAGAGCTCCGAGCCTCTACACGGCGACTCAGCTGATCCCATAGGTTTTCTATGGGATTCAGGTCTGAGAAAGTGCAGGCCACTCCATCTGAGGTACCCCAGTCTCCAGCAGCCGTTCCCTAATGATACGACCTCGATGAGCTGGAGCATCAAACACCTGATGTGAATTTTGCCGTTAAACTCCTTGTTAGAGAACAGCAACTTGTGCAAAAAGTACTGAAACATTGAACAGTTGGACATGTGCATTCAAAAGTTTACAGAAGGTCACATTAAGTTCACCTGTAAAGGTTATAATGCATTTTAGGTTCATCCTGAAATTTCACCCGAAAGCCGAATATCCCTAATTTTTTGTGAGTAGTGTATTTTATTTTCCTCAAGTTCAGTTTATTGTCCAGTGTTTCTCCGTATTCGCATCGCATAAATGACAGAAAACTCTGTTATGCACAAATGTTTCCACCAGTTGTACATTTTTGTATAACAATAAAGATCTATTCACTCATAGATAGATAGATAGATACTTTATTCATCCCGCAGGAAATTCACATTTTTTCAGCAGTATCCACAGATTACAGATTAAGTAAATAAAAAATAAAAATAAAGAATAAGATCTAAGTACAACAGAATAAGATCTGAGTACAACAGAATAACCTAAGTACAACCCAGTGTGCAAAAAGCAATGTGCAACAAAAAAAAAAAAAACAGAAAAAACCGTGTGCATGGGTGTATAAAATGTGCATAGAGGTAGGTCAATGTGCAAATTTAGAAGAAAGATAGGTCAATGTGCAAATTTAGAAGAAATTGTTTGTTTTGTTTGTTTGTTTGTTTATTTTGCACAATAAAAGCAACAAAAAAGAGAGAAACAAAAAAAAAAAAAACAGTTAAAAACATGTGCAGGGTGAGACATGAAACCCGAAGGGCTTATTTAGAAGCCTCACCCCAAAAACTACATAATAACAATACTATGCTGTACAACAAAACTATATCATAATTAGTGGTGTCAAGAGATTAAAAAAATTGAGAGATTAATTAATTATGATCTGTAATTAATTGATCTAATTAATCTCTTTTTTAATCTCACCTAAAATTGCTGAGAAAAGCCCTGAACTTGAGGTAATTCCCTTTAAATTCATTACATTATTGTAGCAGATCAGTCCGATGCGGGTCGGGGGGACGACCCCTCTTTTTCAAGACCCTTTTTTGGAAAAAAAAAAAAAAAAAAAAAAAAAAAAAATTATATGGACAAAATCTTGTTTGAATAAAAAAGCCACCGGTCGGCATCAGGCGAGCCGGCCGCGGCACCGGGTCTGGTCTGCCGGATCTGACAGGTGAGCGGCGCACACATAGCCTACTGCCATATCAATTTTTGTTCATACGCGGCTGCAATGACTGTGCAATGCGGCCATTCGCCGGTAATCGCGGCATCAGGCGAGCCTACCTACTGGTTTACATATGCACAATACATGTATATTTGCTTAGACCCCCAATATTAGACAAGGGCGTTTTTTCAGGGCATTTTCAATGGAAAAAATATCGTCTTATATTCGGATGAATACGGTAATGTATTAACTTCGATCACGCAACCTTTTCTTCCACCTCCTCTCCTCTCCTCCACAGTCAGACACATACACACACGAGTCGCGACACCCCCTCTTCAACATGCGCTGCCTGTTTACAACGGACTCGGACTGTTGGGGCGGGTGTTAATCAAAACAAACCAATCATGTCTTGACCTCTTCACAGGTTGCTGGCCTCTGATTGGCCTGGCCTGTCTCTCTGACTTAAAAAAAAAAAAAAAAAGATCAGACTGGTGAGGCCAGCCGGACCGGACCGACAGCTGATTGGCCTGGCCGGCGACCTGTTTTTTTAAAAAAAAAAAAAAAAAAAAAAAAAAAAAAAAAAAAAAGACGGGCAGACCACCGGGCCAGTGACAGGCCGGCACAAACACAATGACAGCCAATCAATGTCCACTTCAGGGTGTGACTGACCATTGTTTTCCACCCCCAACAACTTAAGCACAGGAAGCCCAACGCCTACAAACCGATTTTATAAAAAGTAAAATTAGAGATTAAAAATTAGATTAACTCGATTAAAAAACATAACGCGCTAAATATGACTGTAATTAATTAATCTCAATTAATGCGATAATTTGACACCACTAATCATAATAACAGAGTAATAATAACAGTACTGATATTACAAACAACATTTACATACACATACATACATATACCCAAATACATACATGCACACATATACATACACACATATACACATTACTCAACATCACATAGCAATACACTATATCAATATACTACAAAATAGCATCAGTATTAACAATAATGAAAACTTTTATAAAATATGCAAAACCAAAACAAAACATTCATTCATCAGCTCATTCATTCATTTATTCATTCTTTCAATGACCCAAAAGGTGTTGCCTGAGGCTTATGCGTATACTTATAGTTTGCACGTGGTTATATGGGAATAACAAACAAACGCAATATATGTATTGCGTTTGCGTTTGTATTGGTGTACAAAAAAAGGCTTTCAACTAGGATAAGGCTCACAGTCATCCTTGGATAACGGAAGTCCTCTATTTTTAGGGAGGCAGACCTCTCATATTTTTCACAACAGGCTTCGCTGTAATGTCAATATGTTGAAGCAAAGACTGTTTCTCAGTTTTAAAGAGAAATGGTCAAATGACATCTGGCTGAAGCCCAAGCTTAAAATCATATGTTCAGATGAAGGATTGTTTTGACCCTGAGCCCTATGTCACTTCTTTTCTAACTAGAAGCCAGAGGTCACTGTGTGCCCAACTGAGAAGTGGTAGGCTACCCTGCCCCTGGCCATTCATGTAGGGCGGTTCACAGCTATTCCTGAAGAGAATAGGACTTGTAATATCTGTGATTTAAAAAATGTTGAAAATGAATTTCATTTTATGTTTTATTGCATCCTGTATGATGACTTGAGGGTCCCTTTATTTGAGGCCATGCAAAACCAAAAACCTGAGCTATTCTGGGTAGATCATGGCCAGAAACTGAAATGGCTTTTTCTTCTTCTGAGGGGTGTATTTTTGAGGTGCCTGGATTTGGATTTGACTTTGTATTCCTGATTTATTCTGATGTTTATTTTTGTTGTTGTTGTTGTTGTTGTTGTTGTTGTTGTATGTTTGGGCATGGTTTGTAATGTGTACAACAGTGTCTTGTCAGTCCATATGGGCTGGGCTTCTGTAATTGAAGCATGACACTTATATAAATCAATTAATCAATCATGTTGTGCAATAAACAAACAAACAAACAAATAAAATAAATAAAATTATTACAACCAGGAGAAAAACGCTAAAATGGTGGATATTGTTAATGTATAACGTGTGTATGTGTGGATGAAACTTTAAATAGAATTTAAAGCAAGTTTCTGCTGAGGAAAAAACAGATTTAGACATGGAAGACTATGCTCACCCTTACCAGACTGTTTTAAAGAGAAATATTGCCAATAATCTATGATCAAATAAGATATTATGCAGTGTGTGAAGAGACAAAGCACCGTCTATATCGATATTGCCAAATTCTGTTGCCTAGTGAAATGAAATTTGTGTATATGTCTACTTAAAAATGCAATATCAGCTGTTTTCTTGCCCTCTATATGGGTGTTTTGTTCAAATGATTATGAAACATATTTATTTACCAATATTGAATTGATGACTTTTGTACTTGTAGACCTATAGACTGTTTTTCTTTCAATTGTAATATGGAAATGGTATTTTTTTTTTTCATGATAAATGAGCAGAAAAATAAAGGACATAAAAATCACCATCTAAGTGAGTGGTTAATTGACATCGATCTCAGTGAAATGGTGGTTAATTACATGGAGGACAAACTCTTACCTCCAACAGCATGCAAAGAGATCAGCTGGGATATCAAAAGATGAATTTTCTGTTTTTCTTGCATCAGTTTAACACAACACACTTTGATAGGTGTTTTAATCCAATGTCCTAAAGACTGATGCACAACTTAAAATATGAGAAAATCCTTTTTTGCAGATGAAATCAAGCAAAAAGTATGTTCAGCAGTCACATGTCTGCTATTTCATGTCAAATGGCTGCCATGACAAAGTGAAAAAGGTCTATGGAAACACACTGCCTTTCCTCTTGTATTTATTTATTTATTGGTAACTTAACAATGTTAATAATGTTTAACAATGTTGGAAGAAAACATAACCCAACATGTTGGGTCAAACCCATAACCCTGCTGGTTCATAATAGAAAATTCTATACTATGCTGGCTAGTTTTATTCATGAGTCCACATTACACTTTGAGATGGTACAAAATACACTGCACATCATCATAGAATTTAAAATGCATCAGTGCATGCATTCTACAGAAATCATAATAGGTAGTATCTTTTTTTTTTTTTTTTTTTTTTTTTTTTAGTAGGGAAAGGGGAAATGGGATAGTGTTGGGGGTGGGGGGGTTGGAAATTGGTGTGTGTGTGTGTGTGTGTGTGTGTGTGTGTGTACTTGGTATTGCTAATGTTGCTGAATGTTTACACAGTCACGCTGTGGGGACTCACCTCCCTTATGGGGACAAAAAGTCCCCGTAAGGTCCCCATAAGGGAGCCCCCATAAGGGAGCACCATTCATTTTAGGGTGAAGACTTGATTTAAAGCTAAGATAACTTTAGGGTTAGGTTAAGGTTAGGGTTAGGGTTAGGCAGGTAGTGGTTAGGGTTAAGGTTAGGATAAGTCTCCAGGAAATGAATGTAAGTCAATGTAATGTCCCCAGAAGTGATGGAAACCAACGTGTGTGTGTGTGTGTGTGTGTGTGTGTGTGTATGTATGGGTGTGTGCATATGTGTGAGTGTGTGTGTGTGTGTGTGTGTGTGTGTGTGTATGTGTGCATGCACAGACGCTAGGTTTCTAGTCATCTGTGCGGGAGGAGAAGCAGGCTCTGAAGGGCCTGGTAATCATCCTCCAGAATCTTTTGGCTGCACCCGGTCGTTTCTTCTTCTCCAGCTCAGCGATCCTCTCCAACATGCTGGCTTCCTTCTTGGCCCACTCCTCCTGTTTGTCTTGCTGGGCGTGCTCAAAGTCCTCGCTGGCCTTGAGGAGGGAGGTTTTCTCCTCCTGGAGCTGCATCACTTGGTTCTGCAGCTGTGTCTTCTCCTCGGTTAGGACAGCCATCTCTTTGCTGTTAGCCAGGAGTTTGTCCTGAATGGTGTGGATACTTTTCCTCTCCTGGTCGACGGCGTCCTCCAGCTCTTTGGCTTTGAGTACCGCGCTCCTTTCACTCAGGTCCTTCTCCATGACCTGGATCCAGAGGTTGACGATGGTTTCCTCAAAGGTGGCTGCTTCTTAGACGTTTGCGGCTTTCTGTGTGAGGGCCATTTCCTTGAGTTGGGTCACTGAATGGCGAAGCGCCTCCAACTCCTCCTCACAAGCCTTCATTTTAATGGCCTGCTGGTTGGCGACTTGGCGACCCCTTGAAGCTCCAGCTGGAGCTCTTCAATGCTCTTCCCAGCAACCAGTCACCGTCCTCCTGGGCTTCCTGTCCTCCAGCGCTTGGCTCTGCGGCCGGGATCTCTGCTGGGGCTCCTGTTTGTTGGAGAGGGGGGGGGGGGATGGGATGTCCTGCTCGGCGACCTTGCAGAGATCGTCCTGCTGAGCGATGGTCTGCTCTGCAGCAATCCCGCAGGCGCCGCTCTCTTCCTCCAGAGCCACGTTCACCCTCGTAGCTGGTCTGTCAAATGCGACGTCTTTGAGGGCTTTTGCAAACACAGACACAGCCTTTCTGTGAAGGTGCACGTGGTCGAAGAGGTCCTCTGTCGTCAGAGAGGGGTGGCAGACCGCGTGGACATTTTGCAGTTTGTTGCAATCTGCCACAATGCTCTGATTCACCTTCTCAATGATCTGTGGGTCCACGTCTGTTCTTGGCAACAGAGTGGACACCACGATCTTGGACGCAGGGAAATTGCGATGAGCCCTTCTTATGACACCTCTGAAAGAGTTTGCCATGTTATCCTGCTGTTTCACCAGGTCGTCTGCACCTGTGTGAATCAGGATATGGCTTGGTGAGCCAAGGCTAGTCTCTGAGAGTATGTCCAAGGTGGCTTTGATGGTAGGACACCATCTTCTCTCCACTGTGTGTGATGGGAAAAGCCTGCCTTCCTGAAAGAATTTCCCGTTGGAGTCAATCAGCAAGACAATGTCCGCCGTTGCGTCCTCGGGCTGGGTGGTGTCTTCAGGCCGGGTGGTGTCGTCGAGCTGGGTCGGGTGTTCGGGCTGAGTGGTCAGAGCCAGCTGCATCTGCTTTTCGGCAGGCGTCTCTGTGACTCTGCATCCCTCAGGCCCGGCAGCCTGCTGTGTCCTGGCGTTTGGCATCATCATCAGGACTTCAGCTGGGGCTTTGGGCTGTCGGAGGCGGGGCTGGGGCCCGCGCGCTTCGTCCTCACGTGCGGTGCCCGCAGGGCGCCTCTGGCCCTTGGATGCTGAACCCCCTGCTTTGGGCTGGGGGTTCAGGTGGTGTGGAGGCCGAGTTTTGCGTTTCTCGGGCTCCATCGTGGATGAGGTGTGTTTGGAGGTGAGAGCCTGTAAGAACCAGTAACAGTTTTTACAGACTCGCAATCAAACCTGCGAGGCTATATCTTAAATAGTATCTGTTTGTGACGTAAGGGAGACATGCATGCCGCGTCATGGCTTATGGTATTACGTCATGGAATCCCACATGAGTTGTCACCTGTCAGCGCGAAACAACTTGAGAATTTTTTTTTTTATCCCAGCAGAAGAAACAATAATGTGTCTATGAGGGGGAGCCGACATCTTTATATCCGCCATAACGTCAACAGTTCACTTTCACACATGATGAGAGGAGTGTTACATGCTGATGGCCGCCTGCTTTTCTCAACACAGGCGTCACTGACTTTGACTTCAACAAGGTAACTCATTATTTTGCAACCGCACATTCATTTAGCCCAGTTTTCACATGTGAAGTTCCCTGTGTGCGTCAGTCTAAGACCGGAGAGAACACACCCTCAGAGGCTGCTGAGATGTTGCGCATAATATCACCAAAATAAACTGTTTGCACATGAAATTTAGATAGATTTAGTTGTCTGTGAACACGTGTGTGTGCGTGTGTGTGTGTGTGTGTGTGTGTGTGTGTGTGTGCGTGTGTCAGACTTAAGCAGCACAGCAGTTTGGACAGCACCATGGACAGCGCCTCAGCGCACCAAAAACTTGTTCGTCTCCCAAAATCCATCGAAACTAAACCTGATTTATTAGAAAACTGAATAAAAAAAGTAGAACAGAAAATACAAGCGTTGCATCATCATTAGATTCTGCAGAAAACAGAGCTATATAATATGTGTATGTGTATGTGTGAATAGTGACAAACCGGGACAACATGGAGGTAAATGTTGAAAACCGGGACATTTCAGTGTTTTACAGATATTTGTCGGGACTCGGGAGGTGATACACAAGTAGGGGAGAGTGGGGTAAGTAGTGCCAATTTTTACTTAAAGTGTCTTTAAAGCAGGGGGATTACAGTAATGCCTCCAACTAAAATATGCACATATAGTTTAGGATGTTGTGCATCCCTGGGAACAATCACTTTGGATCTTATATAAACTGTTTGAGAAATACAGCTTTTGAAAAAAAAGTGGTTTTGTGGCACAACTTGCCCCCGGTGCGGGGTAAATTGTGCCATTAAAGAGAATACACTGGGGTAAATTGTGCCATTGATAATTGAAGTAAAAGAGTTCATTTTAATCTCACAAATGATAATTCTATATAAAAGCAAAGCAAATTCAATACAAAATTATTTATTTAACATTTATTCATTATTTTAACAAGATCACAGGCCACTTTTCTATAACAAGGCCAAGCGCCACATGAACACATACCCAGAACAAAATAAAAATTCCAAAATGAGCACCTGCAAATCATCTTCATCTGAATCTGAATAGTTTTAGTGATCAAAGGTAAGAAGACAATGTACAATAACAATAAAATACAATAAAGTAATATATAGTATATAATCACAAGTTGTGCTACTGGCACAACTTACCCCAGGCCCTTTGGCACAACTTACCCCAAGCCCACCATTTTGAAAAAAATGCATCCCCAGCTGTTTTGAGCTAACATCATGCTAACTATATAGACTCATGGTGTAGCTTACTAAAGTAATAAAACCTGTGTGAACTGTTTTCAAAGTTTTCTATAATTGTTCAAACACAGCAATCAAAAAACCTTGATCATAGAAATTTTACTCTGGAGGGCAAAAAAAAAAAAGTTTTTTTGAACTGAAATGTGCTTACTTCTCAAGCCATGTGTCTCCCTTCTTTGCAGGATGAATGAAATGGATGCCTCTTCAAAAATATGTGGTCACATGACCAACTTCTTCTATGGTTTTCTAGATACAGGGGTGGCACTACTTGCCCCTTGGCACAAATTACCCCACTCTCCCCTATGTGCTGAAAATGGATCTGAAAACTAAACCACTAAAATCTGAAATATTTATTTACAACACAATGACACCTCATCAGGACAAAGACTACTACACAATTCAAATCAACAAAACAGAGTCCATAGCAACATCATAGAGATGAAATCAAGCGAGCCACATCAAGCGAGCCACATCACTGGAAGAGTCCTGGTTATGTAACTACCTACTCGACTAGTAAAACAATGCTTTCGAGTAAATCGGTACAAAATGATTTTGCTGATTTAAGACAGAACAGGGAAAACAAACAAACAAACAAACAAACAAACATTTCAATCCGTCACTTGAATCTGGCAGTTCCACCTGAATCCACAGGGTGGCAGTATAGCCTTACTGAGTTCAGCAGCGTCCACTTATCCCTGTTGTTGCGAGGCAATATGGCAGCACAGGGATGATAGTTTGTTTATTTTTGTTGATGTGGGCTGTTGTTTCATTGTTAAACAGCAAAATTATATTGTAACTCGCCATGCAAAAGACAGAAAAGCAAAGACAGCTTTCATTGGTTCCATGAATCTGTGTGTACAGAGTGTGACATGCTTTATTCTATTGATGTGTTTGTCACATACATGCTGTGTGTGTATAAACTTGGTCATGGCATCTTCACCACTGCTCCATTAGAAAAAGGAGACTTTCTGCTGGAATACAGAGGTGAACTAATAAGCAAGCAGGAATGTGCGAGGAGGCAGAGAGTTTACCATGACCGCCTAAAGGTGTTCATGTTTGAGTTCCAATTTAATGGAAAACTGGTGGTGCCGCGTACTATGTCTGTGCTTTGTTTAGTCAGAATTAAACTGTTTGCTGAACATGCCGAAATTATTACCATAAGGTTGTTAAGTCAGGCTGATTTACACTGCCTTACTGCCTGAGTATGTGAATTGTTTTGAAATTGTTACTTGTGTTTTTGTCATAGCAAAAGAGGATGGGTCACTTGGCAGACTTGTAAATGACGACCATATAAACCCTACTGCTGAGATGAAGTACTTCACTGTGTAAAGGAGGCCCCTTTTATGTGTATTTGCATTAGGAGACACAAGTCCAGGAGAGGAGATCACCTGAAATTATGGTGACTCAGACTGGCCGTGGAGATGCATGGTGGTCAAAATTTTACCTGGTGAAATTTATACTTCTGATAATGGAAACTTGTGGTGTTAAAAAAAAAAACAACCTCCAAACCTGCCACTGAAACTTAATACGTCCTTTATATTGACATGTTACTCTTAACCTGTTGGGGAAATGCTGGCTGTAGATTAACCTAACTCAATTTCCACTCACTCTGATACACTACATTGGCATGCATGGAAGAAACTAGTTCAGTCAGTTGGAAAGGAAAGTAAGAGAGAGAGAGTTCAGTCATACACACTATACAGCCTTTGTTACATCATCGCCTCCCATGTGAATGATCTGTGATGTCATAAAGCAGTCATTATGACATCATAGACACCCCCCCCCCATGACATCATCAAGCATTGTGATGTCATCGACTATTGTGATGTCATCGGCTAGATCGCCTAATTTTTTTTATATAGAGCTTGCAGAGGCTTTATCGTTGTCCCACTTTTCAACTCCCAAAATGACAGACAAGCTTAAACATACAATGAACACCAGTGACCAGAGCACCAACTCTGCGCAGGCGGTGCGTCCGTCTGTTGACAGAGCTGCAGCAATGCAATTCCTCCAAGAAAGAGTGCTCAACAACCACCAAGGTGATGATGAGGACCTCTGCCAAGCCATGTTCTCATCTCTCCTCGAATTCCTCAGTGACAGCCACTGGACCTCCATCCGTGACAAGATGAGTGACCCTGATACCCAGGCTCACCTCGTCACGGTCTCCAGGCGGATTGTCCATGTGGTGGCCGAGCTGGTCTTCCAGCTGCTGGTTCCAGTGCTAATGGAGCAGCTGCATTTGGAGGACTCCGCTCAGCCCCAACAGAGCACCTGCACGATGAGCCTCATCAACAAGACAGATGATGAAGGGGCCATCGCCAGGAAATCTGAAAGTGGAACCTCTCAGCAGGCCTCACCCACCATCATGAGGCCCGTTGTTGATGATCCACTGCAGAAATATTTTGAAATTGATGCTGAAAAACTGGCCGAATCTCTGGGCAGCTCTCCCTCCAAGAGCATGCTGGAAGACGTGGTCCAGCAGTTGAACCAGGGTCTTTCTGTGGTGGCTGCATACTCTCCAGTGGCCAAGAGCAACAGTGCCAAGTTCAGCATTGAAGAGACCAAACAGAAGGCATCCAAAATTATGTCTGCTGCAAAGAAGTGCCTGGGATTTGCTGGGAAGGCCCTGGCCAACGTGAGAGGCAAATCCACAGTGCCAGACCCCAAGTCCTTCCTGCAGCCCATAACAGAAGAAGTGGTGTCAGCCATCGCCGACACCATGGAGACCTGTGAGGAGAAGACAGAAGGAAAAAAAGAGAGAATGACTGGTAAAATTCTCCGAAACCTGGCCACTAAAATTAAATACTTTAAGTCAGCAAAGAAAGAGGAGAAAACTGTCACCACCACTGCAGCAACAGAACCAGTGAAAGAGAAGTCTCTTAGTTCTCTAATAAGCGAAAGCCTGGACATGCTGAGAGATTCTGAGTTCCAGTCACAGGCCTCAAAAAGCCTGATTCCTGTGCTGGAGTCCCAGAGTTGGCACTCAGCAAAGCTATCCTTGGTGCTGGAAACAAAATCCATAGCTTCCATCTTGGTGGAGAGCTTCACACAGGAAGTGAACACCATGGTGGAGCAAGTCCAGGCTGCGGAGCCTGAAATCCTTAATGAGGACAGCCTGGCTACCAGGGCCCACTTGGATGCCAAAGAGATTTCTTCCAAAATGGAAGCTCAAATTCAGGCATTCTACAGGCCCACGAGTCAGAGTTTCGGGTGCCTGTCTGGATCAAAAACTCCTCACAGCGAATCAAGAGGCGACCTTGAATCCCTGGAGCCTGCTGATGATGGCAAAAGAGCAGCAACACCCACCTCTGAATGCAGACGGTCAAGCCCATCTCAGGTGGGTGCAGATAGTGTTGGCTGCTGCTCCTTGATTGATGAACAAATTGCATCCCTTGCCAAGAAAGTGACAACATCAATAGCATCAAACATAAAGAGCCTTCTCAAAAAGGCTGAAAGTCACAAGAAATCCCCAGTTCCATGCCCCTCAAACCCTGAGAAAGTGGAGTCCGGTGGCAGCATCTCACCAAGCTGCAATCAAAACATTTACATGGACAAACTCGTCAGTGCATTAAAAAACAGTGACGAGGTAGATGGTGACAGAGACCACAAAGATAAAACAAGTAGTCTGTCTCATCTGACCGAGATAATGGAACTCACCTCACAGGATGGCGCTCATTCCAAGGAGAGCACCACAGAAGATCATCTCAGCCTGGAGTCTGAGGCTAAAAGTCTGGTCCAGGGCTTTATTAAGATGGCAGCTAGTTCTGCTGTGCTAGAGAAACAAAGCAGTGCTTCTCCTGACTCACCTGCTGACACTGACCTCAGCATTCAGGGCAAAGTGTCTGAGCTCATGAGACCAGCATCAGCCAAATGGGACCACTGCTCCCCCTGTGATACACTGCCGGAGAACGAGACCATGCAGATGATCTTGGGCATCACAGACATGATAGACGCAAAGTTGGATCGACTGAATTCAACTGAAGAGGAGATTTTGCCCTCAGTGAGCCAGTGTGTTCCAGGCATCACCGATCAGCTTGATGAACACACTGATTCCAGAGTACAAACTCCAGTCCCATCCAGGCTGTCAGAAACTGAAGCTGGTCCATCCATCACCATCTCTCCTGAGGAGGTCGTCAAGGACCTGTCATCTTCCAGGTTCAATGACAGGTGCCGACAGGTGCTAACAGCCATACTCACTAAGACACTGGCCTTGCATTACCCGGAGAGCCTCAAGCTGAAGTGTAATCCGTTTAGATGCACTGTGCCTTCCGTGGATTCTGTTGCGACAGAGATTTTAGACTCCGTTGTCAGTGATGTTAATGAAATGTGTCAGCCTAAGACCAGAAAGTTTAAATTTCCTTGGCAACGCTCCACTTATAGAGTGCCTGAACTCCATTCATTGTCCACAGCAAAAAAGATCAAGCACACTGTGCAGGAGAAACTCAAACAGTTTTTCACCTGCCACAAAATAGCTTTGGAGCACCAACAGGAGGGTGTGATTCAAAAAGCCAAGAGAAAACTAAAGAACCTTCTGAGGACCAAGAAAGCAAAGGCCAAGGGAACTTATGGTCAGGTCAGGAAGGCTGTCAGTGAGCACTCCATTTTAACACTGCGGTGTACTGACGATCTGTCAGCAGGACAGCAGGCTCAGGCCATGGACAACATCTTGGGTGCTGTCTTGGACGAAATGGAGCTGCCCCTGCAAAAGGACCGGGACGGCTGTGTGAGGCTGGCTCAACTGGAAGCACTGATAAGCCAGAACCAGCTGCAGAGTCTGTCCCGCCTGCTGACTGACAAGCTCTTCCTCTTGCTGAGGCATAAGAAACTTCTCCACTGCGCCCCAGGACTTGAAACCAGAAAGGCCATCTCTGACTCTGTGCTCACACATCCCGAGATGAGACTGTGTGCCCCCAGTGGTGTCAGTCCTGCTGAGCAGGTGTATTTGTTTGTGGAGGACGCTGTGAGACATCTCCTCATCTCCTTCCTCCCACCTTCACCATCCTCTGATGTGAATGGCATGACCTACCATGATGAGGTGGTGAGCGTCTGTTCTCAGCTGATATCAAGGCAGGTGATGGCCACCCTGAGCAGGACCTGTGCCGCTTCCAGTACTCAAGCAGAAATGGAAAAACTGGCAGGCGAGCTGGCAACCAATGGCCAAGAGAAGAAATCCCAGCAGTCTTTCTTTGGCAGAATGTGGAAAAACCTCAAGAAACCCTTCGAGAAAGCAAAGAAGTCTGCCGACAAGTGAAGACCTCAGCAGCACGGCGAGTCCCTCTGACATGTTTAATTGACAACAAGCTAGTAGCTGTTGTCAATTAAACATGTCAGAAGAGTAGTTTTCCAACCTGCCACCAGACCTCCTTCACCTCCAACTTCTTGTTCACCCATAAACCACATCCCCTTCAATAAATTTCATCAATACAAATAAAAAAAATTGACTGATATATTATTGATTTATTAGGTATTAGTTAATTACTTAGTATTTGTTCTGCTGTTATGTGCATGAGTGTAATGTGTAATGTGTTGAATGGAGTGAAGCTGCCACTGAATTGTGTCCTGAGATTTAGTGATCTGTGATAACTGCAAAGGCTGCCTGAGATATTAATTTTATGATATTATGAACAAAGAAAAGACAATCTTAGCATCTTAGTGATCTTAGTGAGGCTTGAACCAGACAATGTTTTTTGATGTAAGAAATGCCAAAATGATTTATGAAAATTTGAATCCACTGATTTTCTGTCAGACAAAATGATGAACTGATTAATCAACTGAGCAGTAATTTCATCCTGCAAGTTAGAGACCAGACTTTAACATCCTCTAACATGATGGACCTGTCCTCACTCGCTCTTTCTTTCTCTCTCTTTCTCTCTCTCTCTCTCTCTCTCTCTCTCTCTCTCTCTCTCACACACACACACACACACACACACACAGGTCAAGGCTGTACACAATGATGTCACAATGCCAACGGTGTGACATCACCAGTGGTGTCAGAATCTCCAGTGAACAAAAAAAAAATCATTTTTAAATTTGATTTGTTTGTTTGTTGACCAAACAAACAGAGAGAGTTGGCAGAAAATCTGAGAACAAATAAAGAAATCACAAGAAACAGACATCTTCTTATTTGGTGGTTGGCAATATCTGTAACTGCAGGAAATGACAACATTTTTGGCTGCATGTCATCAATCAGTGAGCGGGAAATGACAACAGTTTGTCGCAGATTCCCTGCGATTATACGCTGTGCAGCCTGGAACACGGCAGCACCACATGAGAACAGCGTTTGAGCTTCCCACCCCGAGTGTGACGACAGAGGAAGCCGGCTGCCATGCGGATATGGTCTGTCTTGTTGGTTAAAATGACACTGATACAGATGGTGGTGTGCTCGCTCATCCCTAAAAGCCACAGACTTGAATACTCCAGAATAAATCCACAGCTTATAGAAAATACTTAGGAGTGGTGATGGTGAATCTGTGGAGAAATCCAACAGTTGTAGCTAACAGTTAGCTTAGCCACTGAGGCCAGCTGGGAAAGGAGTCAACACAGGGAAAACAACAAAAGGCTTCAGTGGTGCTACAGTTGAACAGGAAAAATTATAGTAATAATTAATTTTTAAATCAGCCTGACTTAAAAACCATATGATAATAATTTCGGCATGTTCAGCAAACATAGTTTAATTCTGACTAAACGAAGCACAGACATAATACGCAGCACCACAGTTTTTCATTAAACTGGAACTTGAACATGAACACCTTTAGGCGCTCGTGGTAAACTCTCTGCCTCCTCGCACATTCCTGCTTGCTTATTAGTTCACCTCTGTATTCCAGCAGAAAGTCTCCTTTTTCTAATGGAGCAGTGGTGAAGATGCCATGACCAAGTTCATACACACACAACAAGTATGTGACAAACACGTCAATACAATAAAGCATGTCACACTCTGTACACACAGATTCATGGAACCAATGAAAGCTGTCTTTGCTTTTCTGTCTTTTGCATGGCGAGTTACAATATAATTTTGCTGTTTAACAATGAAACAACAGCCCACATTAACAAATATATATATACATATAAAACTATCATCCCTGTGTTGCCACATTGCCTCGCAACAACAGGGACAGATGGGCTCTGCTGAGGTCAGTAAGGCTATTCTGCCACCCTGTGGATTCAGGTGGAACTGCCAGATTCAAGTGACGGATTGAAATGTTTTTTTCGTGTGTGCGCTGTCTTAAATCAGCAAAATCATTTTGTACCGATTTACTCGTAAGAAAGCAGTTTTTGCTAGTCGAGTAGGTGATTACAAAACCAGGAGTCTTCCAGTGACGTGACTCGCTTGATTTCATCTCTATGATGTTTGCTACAGACTCTGTTTTGTTGATTTGAATTGTGTAGTAGTCTTTGTCCTGATGATGTGACATTGTTTTGTAAATAAATATTTCAGATTTTGGATTTTATTGGTTTAGTTTTCAAATCCATTTTCAGCACATACTTGTGTATCACCTCCCGAGTCCCGACAAATATCTGTAAAACACTGAAATGTCCCGGTTTTCAACATTTACCTCCATGTTGTCCCGGTTTGTCACTATTCACACATACACATACACATATTATATAGCGCTGTTTTCTGCAGACTCTAATGATAATGCCACGCTTGTATTTTCTGTTTTACTTTTTTTATTCAGTTTTCTAATAAATCAGGTTTAGTTTCGGTGGATTTTGGGAGATGAACAAGTTTTTGGTGCGCTGAGGCGCTGTCCATGGTGCTGTCCAAACTGCTGTGCTGCTTAAGTCTGACACCCACACACACACACACACACACACACACACACGCGTGTTCACAGACAACTAAATCTATCGAAATTTCATGTGCAAACAGTTTAATTTGGTGATATTATGCGCAACATCTCAGCAGCCTCTGAAGGTGTGTTCTCTCCGGTCTTAGACTGACGCACACAGGGAACTTCACATGTGAAAACTGAGCTAAATGAATGTGCGGTTGCAACATAATGAGTTACCTTGTTGAAGTCAAAGTCAGTGACGCCTGTGTTGTGAAAAGCGGGCGGCCATCAGCATGTAACACTCCTCTCATCATGTGTGAAAGTGAACTGTTGACGTTATGGCGGATATAAAGATGTCGGCTCCCCCTCATAGACACATTATTGTTTCTTCTGCTGGGATAAAAAATAAAAATAAAAAAAAATTCTCAAGCTGTTTCGCGCTGACAGGTGACAACTCATGTGGGATTCCATGACGTAATACCATAAGCCATGACGCGGCGTGCATGTCTCCCTTACGTCACAAACAGATATATTTAAGAAATAGCCTCGCAGGTTTGATTGCGAGTCTGTAATATATCCGTTCTTTTGAAATATTTGGACAGATGGATTCTTGATCTTCATGACAACAGGGACTTAAAGTTGTAGCCGGGCAGACATGCCATAATAAAAGCTGTGGATTTAAACTGAAAGTGATTCAGTGATTCACACACACACACACACACACACACACACACACACACACACACACACACACACATATATATATGTATATATATATATATATATATATAAGTGTATGTATGTATGTATGTATGTATGTGTTTAATTACTGACTTAAAAAAAGTATACAAACCCCAAACTACTCAATTACAGTAACTTGAATAAATGTAATTACTTTCTACCAGCCTCAGGAAAGACATTAGCTGCTGTTTGGACAACTAAAAGAATTTTTTTTTTTTAAACCAATTATTAATAATATTCCCTCCACTGTTCAACTGTAGCACCACTGAAGCCTTTTGTTGTGTTCCCTGTGTTGACTGCTTTCCCAGCTGGCCTCAGTGGCTAAGCTAACTGTTAGCTACAACTGTTGGATTTCCACCTACTCCACTACTAAAACACTTTTTTGCTTAACCAAGACGGAACAGAAAAAAAAAAAAAAAACTATTTCAATCCACCACTTGAATCTGGCAGTTCCAGCTGATTCCACAGGGTGGCAGTATAGCCTTACTGAGCTCAGCAGAGCCCACCTGTCCTTGTTGTTGTGTGGCAATATGGTGGCACAGTTTCATTGTTAAACATCAAAATTTTATTTTTACTCACCATGCAAAAGATGGAAAAGCAAACACAGCTGTTATTGGTTCTGTAAATAGAGGAAAGTTTAAATTTCATCCACATCAGTTTTTTTTTTTTTGTTCACTTGAAATGACTCAAAATCCCCGTCCCTGTTCTTCACACAGCCTTTAATGAAATCTATTTGCTCCGTTCTTTTGAAATATTTGGACAGATGGATTCTTGATCTTCATGACAACAGGGACTTAAAGTTGTAGCCGAGCAGACATGCCATAATAAAAGCTGTGGATTTAAACTGAAAGTGATTCAGGTTATTACCCCGATAGTGGTGTTTGCTGGTCCAGGTGAGTGTGATGGGCAAGATAGTGCAACAACACAAAGACTTCAGTGAGTCTTACTGAACAGCTGATACCAGCTCCGACTGTTTGTTCATTTTTACTTTGAACTTTCCATAAGAGTCAAAGTTCAGATTCATTCATAGCCCTCTTTAAATTGCGGTCTGCACAACAGCGTAAGACAATTTATTGTTACTAATTCTCCAGTTTTTGCTTCATATTTCATGTTCTGTGTTTCTATACACTTCCACATCAAACTGAACTTTTGAATTGCTTCCAGGGCTTGGACTTTAACTTTTCCTTTTTTTTTTTTTTTTTTTCCTTTTTATTTTATTTTTTTATTTTTCTTTTAAATACTCTCGTGATATATGTATCAGGTCATTGCTGTTATTATTGTTAGCATTATTAACATTATCATCACTACCACTATAATTATTGTGAGCTTGCAGTATAAGTCAGTATATATATGCATGAGAGGGTATGTTCTGTGTATGTACGATATAAATAAAAAAATTATACAAAAAAAAAAAAAAAAAAAGGACTTGACCTTTTTGTTTGCTTTCCACAATATGATGTTTATATGTGTTTTCTTCATGTTTAATCAGTGTCACCAGCACGCTCGGTGCCAGGATTTCAATTGGTAACTCAACCTTTTAATCATAGAAGTTTCCAGCTGGTTGATGAAGACACTTTTTCAAGATTATTTTTTGGGCATTATTGCTTTTTTTTGATAGTGACAGTGGAGGCAGGGGAGGGAGAGAGAGGGGCTGACATGCAGTAAAGGGTCTGGGCTCAAGTGGCCCGTCTCCTGGGAAAGTTTGCAGCAAATTTCTAACTAAAGCAGGAAGAGACGAACCACACCGAAGGAAAATGGTCACTTTAATGAGCAAATTCATAACTACACAAAGAGAGCAGTTTCAAGTCTGCATGTTCTTGGCTTGCTGTTATTTCTGGAGTTGTTGGAAAAGGCAACTTATCAGACTTTACCTGTTGAATTATCTGTCTGATCATTAGCAGTTACCAAGAACTTAAACTTGCCAAAACAAGAATAGACCTTTCTGCGGCTCATCAGTATAAGTTGAAAACAAAAATAAAAGCAGACTTCTTACAGTTTAGATTTTGGGCAGTAAATACTCTTGTGTGGTATATAATTGTTTCTCTGCATCATCGCGTAATTGACAGAGCAGAGGTGAATTTCTAGTCTTTTCTCCCAAACAATCTTGATGTTTTGTGTTTTTTAAATATTTATTTGGACCATAACGTTGTTAAAATTCATTTTCCGGTATTTTAAAACATTTCCATACACCCAGGCACTCTAAAAGGTTAAAATAGATAAGACCTGATGGCTGATTATGATGTAATATTACAACATATTTCATTTTCCTGAAATAGTGTTAATGCAATTTGTTTTGGCACTATTCTTTCATCCATTTATATTTCTGAGGTGAGATGTAAGCATTTTGCTGTATCCAATCTGTAAATCTTTTTTTTTTCTCACCCCCAATATTTTCATTTGTGCAAATAAACAAAACAAACGGAAAGTTAAAGGCAAAAATACACATTTTCACTTTGAACTGTGCTGTCGCTGGTGTTGAGGCGCTCCAGTTTCAGTAAAAATGCAATACATGGAGCTGACACATCATCACATAAAAGACAAACCAAGGGGTCCGCTTTAAAAAAATGTGTTTGTTTTGGAAAAATCTGGCTTGAAATTAACCTGTCAATATTTCATAAACCAGCATGATTCCATTTTTAGCGACGTAACTATTTTACAATAAATACAGAACTTCAACAGTGATCAGATATGTGTTTAACTTTGAGGCCAGCAATCAGTTTGTAAGAGAACTTACAAATACTGCTCAAATAAATATCCATGTTCATTTCCAGCCTCCAGGAAAAAGACGAGAACAAGCTTAAAACACAGACTGTCTGTATGTCCCGGGTTGTTACTCCAAAACAGGCAGTGATCGTCTGGTAGATGCCAGCGTCATCAGGCTGCGACGCCTCTGTCACTGCACCTCCTGAGGGATTCTGGGACGCTGGACGGTGCACTCACACTCCTCCCTGTGCGGCGGCGTCGGGGTCGACTCGTCGCTCTGAGCCCGTCCTTTGGTTTGGCAGGTGGGGCAGCAGGCGGTGCGTCCGTCCTGTCTGCAGACGGGACAGGACAGGACCAGCTGGCAGCAGAAGTGTGTGGAGCAGAGCTGGTACTGGTCCCACGGCGCGCCGCAGTACCTGCAGTCTGAACCGGGGAGGAACGACGTCACGGCAAAATGACAGCTGGTTTCCACTTTAAGAGCCAGACAGAGTGAATGTGACCACTGTACTGCTGACTGGTGGAATAATACACTGATTTATTGCAGGTGACCACTTTCAGCTTCAAGGGTGACCTTTTGATCATTTAAAGGCAGAATGAGTGGAATTTCCCTAAAAACAAACAAACAAAAAAAACAAAAAAAAAAAACAATGTATC
The DNA here is from genome assembly GCF_902150065.1 of Myripristis murdjan. Taxonomy (NCBI): domain Eukaryota; kingdom Metazoa; phylum Chordata; class Actinopteri; order Holocentriformes; family Holocentridae; genus Myripristis; species Myripristis murdjan. The sequence continues at coordinate 5,102,026 of NC_043989.1, forward strand.
CACTCAAAAATAATCCCTCATCACTAATGAGCCACTAGCAGTGTGTGTTGGTGTGTGTGTCTGCAGAGACCCTGCCCTCTGCCTGGGTTTTCTAGTTTTGCTGAGCTCGGGACACTGGGAGTGGGTGTGTTGCTCCCAGCCAATCACAGCGCAGCAAGGAGCCAGATTGAAAGCATGACATCCAATAGGAAGCTATGAAAATCGTAGACACGGACCACGGAAAAAAGGAAATCTAACGAGGTGAAACGACAAATCCTACTCATTCTGCCTTGCACTACAGCCTGTGAATATTATTTTCATTGCTTGATTAATTACTCAATTATTTTTCCACTTTACTGCTTAATCATTCAGCCTGTGACATGCCAAAAAATAATGACAAGCACTCATCAAAAGTTGCAAATAAATCTGCGATACTGGCAACATTTTAATCTACAGTAGTAATCATAAATGAGACAACCTGCCCGCCACAATTTCAGAGGCTCTCCACTCAAATTCATCTGTTCCTGTTGACTAACCCTTAGATTAGACCTTTATGTTAAATCTTGAGGGCCATATCAAGTATTAAATCAAATCAAATTATGACATGAACAGATCCTCTCATCTCTGGAAATTAGCAGAACCCAAAGCGATGTCTTCAAATTGCTTCCTTATAAATCAATTAGAATCAATATAATCTATTGAATATCTGTCCACTAAATAATGGATGAACCAATTAAAAAAAGGAATTTAAACTCCTCAACAATAAGGAGTCATTGAGAAATCATGTCATTTGTCACTACTCGGTAATAAGTTCATGTGTGTTTCGCGTGAAAACACCGCACTCTCACCTGAGATGACGTCGTCGTTGGAGGAAATGGCGTAGCGCTCGTCGAAGACAAACAGCTTCCCTCGGTAGAATCCCTCGGGGAAACGCTCCAGGTATTTGTGAATGCCGCCTTTCAGCTGGTAAACCTCCTTACACACATCCTGCAGGACGGGACAGGCGGTCAGGCGACAACTAATCCAGACCAGGTGATGGCAAAACTAACTAGCAAGTGGTTAATTTTGGCCTTGCCTGGTGAGTCTGCCAACTAAAGTCGCCATGAAATGACCTCACATGACCTCTACTTCTTAAATAGTGACATCACCCTGCACTCGTGAGCGAATATTTAAATTTCAACCAATAAAACCTTCACAAATCTTTAAACATCCTCTCTTATCTACCTTATCCCTTCAAATGAAATTGTGTTTCTCTCCCAAACTGAGATCCTGTTGGTTTGCATTTGTGAATGATCCTTCCCTGCTCTGTGTCCCGCTAAAACCTCCCGTGTCAACAGGAAATACATCTAATCAAGAAAGCGAGAGTCCTTTTCATGGAGTCTTTAAAGTAACTAACCACACAGAGTGTAAAAATCAACTAAAAAAAATCAACTTGGCAGGTTCAAAAGCAAAAGCAGAAATCTTGATATTGTGATTTACCAGCGGCTGCAGAGAGTGGATAAAATAGTGAGTTTGATTTCCTGGGCTTGAGGCAAGAGAGACACTGGATAGATACAGCCTGTACAATATGAGTGACACGTAGGGATGATAGGGCTGCCACTGTTAACTAACTCTTGCCCTCATACAGTGAAAAATAGAGAAAAAATTGAAACCGAGCCAGGTGGACTCACCTTGGAGCGCAGGTAGGCGGAGCCGCGCTCACAGCGGATCCCCCCGGTGCAGTACATCAGCACCTTCTTGTCCCTGAAGAGCTCCAGGTTCTGGTCGATGTAGTCGGGGAAGTAGCTGAACTTCCGGATGTCCGGGGCCAGACAGCGACTGAACTGCCCCTGCAGGGACACAACAGGCACGGCCCACATCGTAACCTCGTATTTGTCTGAATTAATCATGGCAAAGTTAGACTTTAATGATCCCTGCAGGGAGATTCTCTTGTCAGATGTCAGAGGGCGGCAACGGAGCAGCAGGCCTGAAGCTGGCGGGGTGTTGGAGTCTCGTCGAAAAACACTTAAATCTCATCCTGAAATATATGTTCTATCATCGCTTACTCGCTCCGTCGTCCGTCAAAACTCCGCTGAGAGTCACACAACCAACAAACTCAAAGCAGGTTGCACACACACACACACACACACACACACACACACACGCACTGCAGCAGAAATCCAATACTGGAGGTGCAGGGTGTTTGTGTTGTGTTCAGTGAAACGTCTACAGAGATGGACCTCTGGACCCACAGTCCCACTGTTGGGCTAAAAAACACCCGGGTTTGAAGCACAAGCTGTCTGTTGAAAACTGATGGACATTTCTGGTGAACGTTTACACTTTGTTGTATTTTCTGATAACACAGGAGTGAATAAACAATAACAACATTTTCTCTTTGGGCATGCATTTCCATACCAGAGGTTGTAATCCTAAACAGCAGACTGACTTTAATGAATAAACCCTGCAGGATAAAGTGTGTCGGCTGTGGTAAGATTACAAATGACACACTTCCAAGATCATTGAGGTGTTTCAGGACTGCAGCAAGAGGAATGAAGAATGGGATGGCACTTCTATCAAGGAGGACTTTTTCTTTTCTAGTGAGGAAAGGGAAGACTGAGGTCTAATCACTGTAGTGTTATTTCAGGTACATGCAGTAACAAAAAGACATTTATTTATATGGAAATGTGTCACCGATTACTACTTTAACTTCTGGAGCCTGATGACTGGGGGTTTTTACTAGAAATAGGACACATTACGTACAATTTTACTCTCGTAAAAGTTGCGGCAGTCCAGCAGGATGGTGTCGTTGCACGAATCCCCTTTAGACAGAAGAGCCTCCACTTCTCTGTGAAACTCCTCAGGCTCCAGGTGAACTCCTGAGGCAAAACAGACACGGGACAAAGTGTCTTCAGTCAAACAAAAGACACGCTTTCTTACTTAGTCACTAAAAAAAAAAAAAAAAGGAATATAAGGCAAACTCTCCACTGAAAAGATAAGCCTTTTGTTTTAATATTGGATATAAAACACACTGCAAGCCTTATCAGCTGTAAGACACAGAAACATTATACCGACACTGCAAAAACTCCCCGTGTTAACAAGTCATTCAGTTTCATCTTCAGGGTTCAAATCTTGTTTTTCTTCTTTCCCCACTTGTTTCCAACACTAATCACATTGTCTCCAGAAATTTCTTGAATCAAGCGGCATTTTCTTGACCCTAGTGGGCTGATCTGCCTCATTCTGCCTCGTTTCAACATTTTCACACTTGTTCCCAAAAAATTCCTGAAACAAGTGAAACTACACTGGAAACAGGTGGGATTATCTCATCCCACTGGCTGATTTTTTTTTTTTTTTTACCTTGTTTGAAGAAACACAAGATTTTAACTTGTCAAGATGGAGGTTTTCATTTTTTGTGTACAATACTACCAGTGTTATGAAGAAATATAACTTACTGACACATAAATAGGACACACTGTCCTGTGGAAATGGGACCAGTGTCAAAGCTTTACCCAGTTCATAACTGAATGCTTTATTCGTGGTTTTACTGCATTCTCTTTGCAACACCACACCAAATACAACTCTAGTCTTCACTAATATTATTATCAGCAGTACTGCAGCAGTATTAGTACTATCATTATAGTATTATTATTTCAATACAAGCAGTACCTGCCAGTCGGTAGGAGATGACATCAGGATCCACTCCCATGGGGACGATCTCCCTGTAGACGCCCACCTTTAGCTCTGAGAAACACTCTGCACTGCCGGCACTGGTCTGGACACACACACACACACACACACACACACACACATACAGTTTTACTTTCATTCATATTAATATTATACACTCAATAATAATGCTAATAATAACTGAATCAGTTAATTCAGTGTTTTGGTTGTTTAAGGCAGAAATCTGTTTATTTCGTGTTGCTCTAGTTATTCTTTGGAAACTAAAAGTGACGCCTGTTCATGGCATCACAACAATACTCACCAAAGCACAGCATGCAGGCATTAGTCAGATGAAACAACACAGAGACATTCATTCACAGTTTGTCACGATGAAAAAACTTGCAAGTAAAAGCGACTGTGTGCGCGTGGGATTTAAGAGCTGTGCTGTCATGGTGCAAGCAAACTAAAACTGCAATTGCGTCTAACTCAAGTGGTGCATTTATCTTTAAAACTTCACACGTTTGCAGAGGGAAAAAATAAATAGGAAATATAAAACTATGAAATGTGCAACTAACGAGGGTGCATAAGCAACAGCGGGAAAGCTGCAGCGTAACAGATACACACAGATATTCAAATATATTGAAAATATTGCACATAATCAGTGGCTTGAAATGACATGTAGGTAAATACTGCATGTCCTCTTCAACAGAAATGAAAAAGGGAATGAAAAAGATAAATTAATGTATGCAGATAGGTGCAAATATATTTTTTATGTGTTTTATTGTTAGTTATCAAACAATCTAATTCTTTACAGAGTCACACACAAAAAAAACACAAAGGGAGATTCTTGTTTCCCATCTTGTTCTGACTCTTGAGCAGCAGAGGGAGACAGAACTGCAGCCGAAGCCGAACAGTCACTTTATATTTCATACAACACTTTTCTAATTAGGCTCATATTTACCTATTTAAGCATCAAAGTGCGGCAGTTGAGAAATCACAAGGTGGAATGTACAGCTGACGGATGAAAAAAAGGTTTTAGGTTTCGTTTCTGACCTTGAAATCCTCGTCCTCCATGATGCTGAAGAGAGGATGGGAGCGCATCGCCTTGATGTACACGTCTGTCGCCACCTCGGTGCCTCCGACCGTCCCGTTGACTCCCTCCGTTGCCACCCTCACCTGAGGAAAGCAGAGTCGAGAGTCTTTTCCCAAAAGTCCATGAAAACTATATATTTTTTCGTTTTCACTTTAACAGAAACACCATGAAGTCTCGCAGCTGTTCCCGATGTAAATATTCAGCCTCTGAGTCGGAGGTAGGAGAAGAAAAAGGATTTACCTTTCCAGTCAAGTGGAGCTTTTCGCACAAGGCTTTCTGCCAGGCACAGATGACATGTGGGTCTTCAACCTGATGGTAGCAGTAATACAGGAGAACCCGGCCTGGACCCCTGACAGGGAACAAGACCAGGAATTACACACAACATCGATATTTATGAACACTGTATCGAGACATGCACAGTGACTATAACTGCAATGTTCTGGGTGATTTTTATATTGCCATGCCGACTCTGTCCTTATCTTAGATATATTTTTTATTCTATTCAGGTTGGAAAAATGGTTCTGCTTGAAATGCAAAGGGGTTCAAACAAACATCTGCTTCTGTGTCTCTGGTTTGGCTTCATGAGTATCAAGCCCATCATCACAGAAATTACAGACGGAAAGAAGAAACACAGGGATTCATGCCACACCTCCACACTTTCAATCAAAAGTCTGGAAGAAATTTTTGAGTCCAGAATTCACATGAAAAGGTCCATATTTCCTTCATCTATTATTCTGCTGGACAAACGGCAGATCTCTTAACAGTGTCCTCATTACGCTCAAGTACACATAAACCTTCCTTTTAATTCAGTCATTTAATTTAATTTTATTTTGTCTTTTTAGTTTCTATTCTTTTCACCATTCTTTCTTCCTGTCTTTTATTTATTTGCTTATTTTATATTTCACCTAATACAGGCACATGGACTGATATGTATGTAGTTTTATCTGTTGTAAAAACAACAGAAGTTTAAGGTTAAAAAAAAAAAAAAAGTCTGGGAGAAATTTGGCTTCAATGATGCAGAAAGTGAAGATGAGTTCGACAATAATTAAAAGTCGAGTATTGTCGTAATACGACCAGGTTGGTGGCCGCTCTGCCCTTATCAGGTTCAGATTACTCAGAAAAAACCCACACGCCTTTTATTTTGCTGGGTGGTTTCTATCTTCTATCTATCTGCAATAAATGTTAGAAGTTAACTGTCTTGTTTTTAACAAAAGTAACCGAGAAATTGCACATTATTGTGAAAACTGAATCATAGTACTGGAATAATGGCAATACATATAGAACCTGCACCCAAATATCATGAAGTGTATCGTATGGTGGGTCCCTGCCGGTTAACACCCCTGAAGACTCCTGCCCTAAAATATTAATAAACAAAAACAATACTGAAACTAATAAAAACTAAAGTGAAAATGAACATTTAAACAAGCAAACCCACTCTGGAAACTGACTGAAAACTAACCTGAACTGAAAAGAAAAAAAAAAAAAAAAAGGAAATTCAGATTTAAAAAACTAATGAGAAACACAGAAAACAGAAAGTGTAGTAATAACTCTGGATCAAAGTGTGCTGGTACTTTTGCAGCTGCTGCTCGGTGAGGTGGCCGGTGTCGGGGATCCAGGCGGAAACGTCGGGCAGCTCCTCCTGGCCCGGCGGCCGCGGCTCACCTTCGCCCTCCAGCCGGATCAACAGCTGCTCGAACGTGGAGTCTGCACGCCGCCGGATCTCAGCCTCGTGGGTCCTGGCCACATGTTTGTGGATGGAGGATGCTTCCTGGAAGGTCTGGCCACAGCAGCACCATGAAGAAGAAGAAGAAGATGATGATGATGATGATGATGATGATGAGGTGGATGATCCTTCCCTCTTGGATGCCACATAGACAGCAAATGTCTGTAAAGAAAGAAAAAATTAAGGCACAATTTTCCCTCTTCCTCTTTCCCTTGTATGTTTTTTTTCGTCTTTTCTTTTTTTTCTCATTTCTTACTCTTTGGCTTATTTAATTACTTATTTATGTATTTATTTTTATTTTTTTTCTTTTTCTCCTATTATTGGTAACTTGGTTGACATTGTTGAGTTGAGCTTTCTATTTATGTATCATTGTTTTATTTTATGTATTGACCAAAAAAAAAAAAAAAAAAAAAAAAAAGGAAAAGAAAATGTTTGCAATGCATTTTAAAATTAATTTAATTAACTTCTTTGGGATCAATTTGATCCTAGGCTCTTTTTTTAACTGTATGGAAGACATAAGAAATATCAACATTAAGCACAAATCTGTTTTAGGTTTGTTTTTTGTTTTTTTTTAGGACCACTGAGAGGTCATGTGACATTTGGGAAAACAAGATTCCCACATGAACTTTGATGCACAATTGGGGGTAAAAGATGAAGGCTAGGTTATAATTAAAGGTGTTTATATGCAGTCAACAAGACACATAAAGCACTTGACACATAACACTTGGGTAATAATTTTTATATCATTTTCCAGAGGGTTAAATTTGACCCAACTGGTTAAATTTGTTGGTAAATTTGGAGCTAACAGGATGGATGAGTGTTTTTGTTTTTCCTCCAGGCTCCTGCTGTCTCTCACCTTCCTCCTGCACAAGGCGTAGCACTTTCTCAACGTGGCAGAAAACTGAGGTTTGTCCCCTTTCAGTCCATTTTGCGTCAAGGAGTCAATTTCCATGCGGCTGAACTCTGCGCAAGGTTTATCCTCTGCCGCCATGCTCTCTGTAATATCACCAAAGAGCGCTTTGCATTTACAGACACCGAGTTCCGCTGTGTGTAAAAGCGCCAGAACAAACCCCAGTTAGTCCCCTGCGATTCACACTAACAAAAAAAAATTATAATTAACACTTAAATTAAATATTATGTGGTCTTCCTGTGAGGAAACTCAGGCAGAAAAGCAGAGGCGAACATCGGAAGGCAAACACGGCCGCACCGCCAGGGTTGCCAAGTCCGCGTTTTTTCCGCCAAATTGGGCTACTTTTTAAGTGTTGCCGCGGGTAACAAATTTTGTCCGCGGGTTGGGCTTGGGCATACAGATGATGAATAATGCCTGTGAATAAAGATTCATATTTTGAATGACTAATGAAACCTGCTGCCACGAGTTTGAGCCCACCAGAGAGATGCTGGCCTTGTTCAATACAGTTCTGTATGACAGGGACCAGGGCGAGGGATCTCAACATGTCTAAAAAGAAACTGGACAACGCTGTAAATAGTTCAAGTTCATGGAGTTTTTTCCCGTTCTTTTTTATGTTGGAGACAGCCAGCAGTTTAACAGGTGAGCTGAAATGATTTTCAATTGCCTTTGCCTGGGAATTGCCTTTAATGTTTATGATGTTATTTTATAGATATTATAGTGCATTTTGCAATTGTAGCAATGCTGTTGGACTTCAGAAGCAACATATATGGATTTTTATGGGCATATTTTGAGTTCTGGTATTGGGCTGATTTTTGGGCCGTTTTTATAGAGTGGTGAAGTCCCGCCCCTTCCGGTGGGCCCCCATGGGACCTTTCGGAGCGAAAAAAATGAATGGTGTTTAATGGACAGAATATAATTATTTTCTGGTCCCCCCGTCGTTATGCCATGGATTACACAAATGTTGTTTATAGGATTAAATAACAAATTTTCATGTCAAGAGTTTGACCGTTTATTGCGCCATTGTTCAGTTAAATGCTGTTGAGAAAACACAATTAGAAAGACTACATACTGTGTCGCGTATGTGACGTCACGTCATCGCCCTTTCCCTCCATCCAGATTCAAGTCAAGATGCCGGTGTGTTTTGTTCCTGATTGTCCGCGTCTCCGAGGGCCGACGGAGCGCCGGGCCGGGCGGGAGGGCGAGCGGACCCCGCCGCCGGGCGGAAAAACTCAGAACCTCAAAAACTCAGCGCAGAGCAGAGAAATCGCCATGTCTGTTGTAGGCTTCCAGTGCGGGTGGTGACGTATATCATTCGCACCGAGAGCAGCAAAGAGTTGTAGTTCACAAAACCGGGCTCACACAAAACCTAACATTATTAATATTCTTCGCGCTAAATTGTAGTCTTCTTTGCGTGAAAAATTCTCTTTAAATATCACAAACAACATATGTGAAATCCATGGCACAATTCAAACGGGACCAGAAAATAATTTTTATCTACCCATTGGATCGCATTCATAATTTTTTGCTTTTGAGGACCCATGTACCGGAAGTGGGTGGGCGGGACTTCACCACTCTATACCCGGTTGGGCGGGTTTTGGGCTGGTTTTGAGTTGCTGTTTGGCTGCTTTTGTCTCACAGATCTGGCAACCCTGCGCACCGCCGTCAGTTCCGCTTGACCCCGGCGGCCGCACCGGATGTGCCTCACTTGAATCTGACCGCTATTATTTTTCTGCAGCGGCGGCTGAGAAAAAGATCTCGAAGCTTACTTCTCTGGCTTACTTTGAGATTAACTTTATTATTTTTTTTCTGCGCTTTCCCTGCGTTTTCAGCTGAACAGTCCAAAAATGTCCAGGAGACGGCACAGCGACGAGAGTGACGGTGAGTGTCCGTTATGATGCGCAGCGGATCCCGCGGCTAAGCTAACAGTCGGCGGCTAGCTAGCGGGGAACGTGAATCTGAGAGCGTCCGGCTCGGCGACCGGGAGGTGGATGCGTCTGTTTAGGAGAGCATGTCCTCATCCTGTTAACACCACAGAAACAAACCGAGCAGCCGCCGGCGAGGAGCCCACAAAGCCCGCTGATGTTTCCCTCCATCCCGCTGACCTCTCTGAGAGCAGTTAGCCTCGGTAGCCTAGCCGCGGTGCTAACGCTAGCTAAACACACTCACATGGGGGCGGTGACCAAGAAAGAGCTGACAATCATCCAGAAGTGTGTGTGTGTGTGTCTGTGTGTGTGTTTGTGGCTCCAGTGTGAGTAGTTTGACTCAACTTGGGTCTAATTGAGATGTGTGTTTTCCAAGTTTGATGCTTTGGCTCATGAGTACCTGAGCAGGTGCGCCCTAGTTGCCATAATTACCAGATAGTCCAGTCATTTTATGAAAAAACCTAGGACAAATTGCAAGAGAAACAAACTCAACTGATTTTGTATCCTCAGTTTGTCCTGAGTGAGGGGGAAAAAAGTCCCAAGGAATCCCATTGGTGGAAAGTTTTGAAAATCACCTATTTATGGCCACATATTACCAAAAAACACTGTTTTTAACACACAGGTGAATGGGGTTCAAAATTTTACTTTCAGATATCACTATAAAAATTCACAAGTTGATTACACACACAAAGACAAGAAAAAAAGTCAATTACAAGTTCTTTGAATTATTCTGTTTACACATGCATATCACACATTATCTGATTTGATATGCGCTAATAAGGAATATAAGGAATAAATGCCAGAACAGATATTTAAACAGTGAATTAAAAGGTTACTATATATATAGTAACCTTTTAATTCACTGTTATATAGTAACCTTTTAATTCAAGGTTACTTTATATATAGTAACTTTTTAATTCACTGTTTAAATGTCTCTTCTGGCATTTATTCCTTATATTCCTTATTAGCGCATATCAAATCAGATAATGTGTGATATGCATGTGTAAACAGAATAATTCAAAGAACTTGTAATTGACTTTTTTTCTTGTCTTTGTGTGTGTAATCATCTTGTGAATTTTTATAGTGATATCTGAAAGTAAAATTTTGAACCCCTTTCCCCTGTGTGTTAAAAACAGTGTTTTTTGGTAATATGAGGTCATAAATAGGTGATTTTCAAAACTTTCCACCAATGGGATTCCTTGGGACTTTTTTTCCCTCACTCAGGACAAACTGAGGATACAAAATCAGTTGAGTTTGTTTCTCTTGCAATTTGTCCTAGGTTGACCCCAATTTTGGCCTAAAATTACTGGACTAAGAGGAAGTGATTTATAGTAGTAGTTGTTCTTTATTCCGAGTAAGCAAAACAAATAAACAAACAAAAAGAAAAGAAAAGTAATCACACAGTAATGGACAAACATAACATAAATAAGCATAAAAATGAAACAACACATAATGATTTAATTTTACCTATCCGGAAGGGAGTGGGAAGAAGTAAAACTTATCTAGTCCCACCCCTCGTCCATAAGTCAATTACATATTAATACATATTAGGCTTCCTTATCCACCTGAAGCATACCTTAATTCATTATTTGGACTAGTTCTGCTATTATATCCTAATTACCAATCATATTTATCTTTATATGCAAATAACTTGTTATAAACCATGGCCAGAAATTATATCAATTATTTACTGTCACAATAATCTAATCATAATAATCCTAATATTTTTCATCCTATATTCATCCAATATTTATAGAGCTGAGTGATGTGGGCAAAGTGTCATACCGCGATGTTTATGCTAAATATCACGATAGCGATGCAGTATGGGATATGACTCTGGGTTCACATTTGCAAATTGAAGTGACAATTAAGCATTCTTCAAAAAACAGCATAATAATATCAACTTGGATGTAGAAACAAGTGCAGTTTCCTCACAAAGTGTTTTAATGATCAGAGCAGACCTGTCACTGTCTTAAGCTGCTGTAAATAATGTGAAATAATAGTAATATCAAACATTTTGCTGCTTGGACACAATGCTTCAGCAGTATTTTAAGTGTAACACCAGGAAAAAAAACAGCTTATTAATATCCACTGGATGTAGAAAATGTAGTTATTTAACAATATTTTTTGATCAAAACAGACCAATAACTATCTGAGCTTAACTGATGTCCACATTTTTGCCTTTTGTGATTTTAAGATTAGCATGTTCATATTTCGATAATGATGTGATAATGATATATTGTTCAGCCGTAGTGGTTTAGATAAATTGGCCGATGTTTCTACTTTCGTTCATCCTCACCCACCGTGTGACGTTGTGTCTCCCTCTCAGGAGGTCAGTCCCACAAAAGGAGGAGAACCTCTGAGCCCATTGAGATCGAGGATCGCCTGGAGTCGCTGATATGCCGCGTGGGAGAGAAGGTAAGAAGAGCCCTGACAGTGAAAGGATTCCATAAATGACCCGGTGGACGGTCTGATCCACACCGTGTTACCGTGCTGTGGGTGCACTTTCATTCATTTTCTGCGTCAGGGCCAGGACGATGTGCTCATCTCCCGATTCCATGCTGTCATGATACTTGGGTGCCGATTTGATTTGTATTACAGTTCTACAAGTGCTGTGATTTGATATTATGATTTATTGTGATTTTCTTTTTCTTAAATTCCCCTCTAGTTTTTGTGGCTGTAAAGATTATTGAGGCTGTGATCATCCTAGAGGTCACTATAGGTCATTTTATACAGGGACGTCAAGTTTAAAAAAATGCTCTGACTGCAGTGAAATGTCTCCTATGGGGGCTAACATCATCACACATGAATCAAATGTGGCTCATTGAATCCACAAGAGTCTCAGCTTTCCAGTCAAAGACTGTTTAGACCCCAGTCTGCACAAATACACCATTTTACAACAGGCCCAAAGAAGAACACATTTGCACTGCATGCAAAAATGATTTTTGTCCCAAACTGCATGGGATTAGCAGAAGGTGGGCATGTCTGCAAAGGGGAGAGCCGTGGTTGCCCAGAGAACCCATTTTCATTCACAGATCTGGAGGCCAGAGGTCAAGGGACCCCACTGGAATTGCCAGTTTTTCCCTTGCCATTGTTTAGCAAAACATTGGAGCGATATTTTTCCCCGTTGCTGACAACCTAGAATGATGTGTGTGTGGTACCAACAGATTCCTTCCATCTAGTTCCATACATTACCGATATCTTTACTTTAAATCAATTTTAAAAAATCCTTTAAGATTTGTGATACTTAAATGAATCTTTTTTTCCTCACCCTTGCACTGTGAGTACATTTTCATTCGCTGTCTGCAACACAAAGAAAAGTTTTGTAATAAAGTACTGCCCTGGAGCAACTATTAAATATGACAGAGCTGGTCATTATCAAACAGTCAATAAAAACATGTAAATAACACTGGCAGGGATACGTTTTCTGTTCTCAGTAGGGGAGGACAGTAGCCACATTGGTTCATCAGAGGATGAGCAGTTATCGACAGATTTCTGCATGTTGGGTTGTTTTGGGGCATCAGTGAGGTGGGCAGAAAAGAGAAAACTTAACAAATGTATTGTACTGTTTTCCTCATGGTAAAGCTTTAGTTCAGACAAATCTAACTTGAAGTAGCCTCTTAAATGTTACAGGTGCTGTGTGTGTAAAAGTGTGTGTGCTGGCTGTGTTTTCACAGAGTACGTCGTCCCTGGAGAGCAATCTGGAGGGCCTGGCAGGCGTCTTAGAGGCAGACCTTCCAAATTACAAAAACAAAATCTTGCGCATTTTATGTGCTGTGTAAGTTCACTCTTGCAGCTTTGACCCGTAAAATGCAAAAACAAGCAGCTCAGGCTCAGTTCTAATTAATTTTTTTTGTTTCCCCGACAGCGCCCGCCTCCTGCCGGAGAAGCTGACCGTGTACACGACTCTTGTCGGCCTCCTTAACGCCAGGAACTACAACTTTGGTGGCGAGTTTGTAGAAGCCATGATCAGACAGCTGAAGGAAACTTTGAAGAATAACCTTTACAACGAAGCTGTTTACTTGGTAGGCTAACTGGCTTAACAGTTACAGATTAACCAGGTTTTCCCTAAAACCTACCAGCATTTATAGGTATTATTGTACAGAATATTGAGAAGCATCAGGATGTGACTGTTCCTGTTTATTTTTGTCCTTTTGCAGGTGCGGTTCTTGTCTGACTTGGTCAACTGTCATGTGATCGCTGCTCCCTCGATGGTGGCCATGTTCGAGAACTTTATCAGTGTTACTCAGGAGGAGGATGTTCCACAGGTAGCTGAATATCCTTCTCTTCAGCACTTAAAAGAGTGATGGTGTCTTTAAGTTTCAGTTCCTCTCTTCCTGCCCCGCTTGTTTGAAAGTGCAGAGATTCGTTTTGCAGCAGTAGAGAGCGAAGGAGGAGCATCAAATCAGTTTGATCACAAACAGTCGAACTGAAGCACAGCACCACAAAACATCAAATGACTTTCCCTTCCTTTTGATGGGTTTTGCCCTGGAAAAAAACAGTAGTTGATTTAGTGCCTAAAACATTAGAATTGCTTCATTATTTTTTGTTGATTAATGTGTTGATTATTTCTTGGATTAATCATTTCTTCCAGGGGTGTCAGACTCATATCGGGCAGTAGCCGCATTCGTTTAAATGAGGTCTCACAGGGGCTCGATTATTTTTTGATAATGTCTCCTATTATTTTAAATCATTTTGTAGCATAACAATCAATGAGAAACTGCATGTTTGCTCATGAAAATAAGACATAATGTAGAATTACATTAAACAGGAGAGAGAAATGCAACAAATACACAGCAGACAGGTTTGCCATTTACATCCCAGAAGAAAATGAAATTGCTCTTTCCGTCTTTCTGGAAAAATTTTACACTCCATGTCAACCTTTTGCTTTTTTAATGTTTGCTAAAGAAACAGAATGCAGCAGCCAACCTGCTGGTTTTTCCTTCACTGCCAACCAATTCTACTTCCAGCTGTTGGATAGTTAGTACTACTGGGTCTCATTCATTTACATAATTTATCATTAATCATAAATTTATCATACAAACCTCTTAATTTGCTTATTACACACAGTTGATAATAATTGGGTACAAATATTTCAAGTTATGTCTTCAGATTGCCACGTTAGCAGCCAAAAAAAACAAAACATTTTTTTTAAAGATGTGAACAGAGAAAACAAGACAATCATAGCATCTGATTGAAAACAGTTACTTGATAAATGACTACCGTGTTTTATTGATTTTTCAAAATAAGAATGTTATGCCTGTTGTGTGTTAATTTGGTAGCTGGAAAGGGCATGTGTGTAAAAATGTGTTGGGTTATATCCACCGGGTCACAGTTCCCTCTGAGTGGTTTTCACAGAGGTTTGTCTGCGCTCCTGGTTCATGTTTGAGATTGACGTGTGGAGTGACCCTTGGTTTCGTGTGTGTGCTGAGGTTCGGTCGGACTGGTTCGTGTACGTGGTGCTGTCGTGTCTGCCCTGGGTCGGGAAGGAGCTTTACGAGAAGAAGGACGTCGAGATGGACCGGCTCCTCAGCCAGATCGAAGGCTTCCTCAAGTAAGAGCCCTGACCATGGGTTTGATCTGCTTTCCAGCTTGCCCTTACATTTATTCTCAAGTCTCATTCTTTTCTTTTTTTATTCTTTCTTGCCATCTGTTATTTATTTTATTATTGCTTCAATCCACTTGCTCTGTCGCTTTTATTTTATTACAGTCACGCTTGATTTTTTTTTTCTTTATCCACATGTTAGTAAAACTGTAAACATCTAGTCGATTATCATTTTAGTCAGTTTCTTGATTCTAAAGAAAAAATCATGTGGCCATATTACATCGCGTGTGTTTTTGTTTTGTTTTTTTAATTTCCTCAGGAGGCGAGTTAAGACACACGTCCCCATGCTGCAGGTGTGGACGGCAGAGAAGCCCCACCCACAAGAGGAGGTGTGTGAAAGATGCCATTTGTCATATCAACTTATTAACCAATTTACTGGGGACATTCAACAGCAAAAGTTTTACACAGCAAAGGCCCATCACCTTCACCATCCATGCAGACACTCCTGCGACAGACGGATAGATAGATAGATAGATAGATAGATAGATAGATAGATAGATACTTGATTGATCATGGAGAAAACTTGGGCATCCAGTAGCAGTTGCCGTGAATAAAGTCATTGAGCCTAGTTGTAACGTGTAGTTTCATCATCTGGTAGTGATTTCACCATATTTTATGAGCTTTACTTGAAACAGCACAGATGTCTGCTGATGGGCGTTGGCTTTTAAATGCTCACCTGCGGAAAATTTTGATAATTTTCCACCAAAACTTGATGAAATGAGGCCATCATTAACAGCACCGGCTGACATTTCCCCACTTTTTCTCCCCGTGTTTGGCCCAGTATCTGGACTGCCTGTGGGCCCAGATTCAGAAGCTAAAGAAAGACCGCTGGCAGGAGCGCCACATCCTGCGTCCGTACATCGCCTTCGACAGCGTGCTGTGTGAGGCTCTGCAGCACAACCTGCCCCCCTTCACCCCACCAGGACACATGCCCGACGCCCAGTACCCCATGCCCCGAGTCATCTTCCGCATGTTCGACTACACTGACGCCCCAGAGGTTTGTGAGACATTGACAAACCATACATATCAATACATCTGGGATATTTAGATTTTTTTTGTTGCTGTTGTCAAAATTATTTTTAACATATTGGAACAAATGAATGGCCATGAAGTAGCTTCATATTTGAGTTGAAAATCCCGCAGTGTCCTGGGTTCGAGTCTGAGTCCAGGTCCTTTCCCTGCCTTTCCCGTCTCTCTCTACTAAAACTATCAAATAAAGCAGAAATGCAGATGGCGCATATAAACTTACAAAAACAACTTGTAAAACATAATGAAATGTGTTTTAATGCCTGTCCCGATTTTTGTCAAAAGTGTTAAACCCCTAATTATAGGTAAATGTCACCAAAATGTGCTTGGCAATACAAGTCATTTGTTTTAATGCTTTTTAGTATTACAAAAGCATTACAAAATGATGGATTATAGCCGCTATACCGGCATTCATAGCAAAGATAACGTGGCAGAATAGGAAAAAATTACGTAGTTAAATTTAGTTTTCCAAGATGTACTTCTGTTGGCAGAGTAACGTCACCGTGACTTCTATTATTTCTCATTATACAGTGCCCAACGTTTTCTCTCTTTGTCCTCAGGGCCCGGTTATGCCTGGCAGCCATTCTGTGGAGAGGTTTGTCATAGAAGAAAACCTACACTGTATTATCAAGTCTCACTGGAAAGAGAGGAAAACATGGTGGGTGGCGACCGCGGCCGCACTTCATTTTTGTCAAGTCTCAATGTGCACATGAACTCATCTGCAAATGTCTTTTATGTTTAAATCTGTGATTGAGGCTGCTTTTGTTTTTCCTCTTTGCAGCGCCGCTCAGTTGCTCAGCTATCCAGGGAAAAATAAGATTCCACTCAATTATCACATTGTGGAGGTATTCTGGGATTTTTTTTTTTTTTTTTTTTTTTGCATACAGACAAATAAGAGAAGCATTTGGAGTCGACTCCAGTGTAGAAAGTAAATGTGTGTCTCTTTTTTTCCAGGTCATCTTTGGAGAACTTTTCCAGCTGCCATCTCCACCTCACATCGACGTCATGTACACTACGTTGCTTATTGAACTCTGCAAACTGCAGCCGGGATCATTGCCTCAAGTTGTATCCTTGATCACCAACAGTATGGTAGCGCTAGTTGGTGTTTAATTAGATTGCATGTCAAGGATGCCCATTAACACCCATGAATTTTAAATTGACATCATTTTACAGCAGCCCCAGAGACTTCTGATGTGTCCTCATAATTAGCTGATTTAGAGGATTTTTGCTTTGATTTGGTCACAGAACAGAGGAATTATTAAGAGCCAGACAGTATGCATGAGATATATTTTGTTGTTGTTGTTGTTACTCAGAATGACTACAATATTCTCCACTCTGTGTAAGAATTCACCTTAAAATGTATCTGCCAGCTGGCCCAAGCCACAGAGATGCTGTATATGCGACTGGACACTATGAACACCACCTGCATAGACAGGTAATGTTACTGCTGTGCTTATTTTTACCAGCTGCTGGAAAGAAAAACGTCATGGAAATGTTCTGTCCATGTGGCATAATGCTGTCATCTTGTCTTGTGACATTTGCAGACTAATAAATTGGTTTTCACACCATTTGAGCAACTTCCAGTTTCGATGGAGCTGGGATGATTGGTGAGTGATCATGTTATTGATACTGAGGGCATTTGTACTATTGTGAAAAAACAAAAAATTGACCTGAATAGTACAGCAAGATAATCCTGTTATGATAATATGTTTTCTGTAAAGGGCTGACTGCTTGACGGTGGACGCAGAGAAACCCAAGCCCAAGTTTGTCAAGGAGGTGCTGGAAAAGTGCATGAGGTATTAAAACTTTATTCACATCTTTTCTCTTTTCAAAAACTTTTTGCTGTAGATTTTCCTTTCTGTGTCTCATGGTCATGAGTTAGTTTAAGCTATAAATGTTAGGATACAAGGCGTCAGAATATTTATGAAATGTGCAATGAATATGTATCTGTCCCTATTAAATAAAAATAAATAAATGTTTTCTTCAGCTACTTAGTTCACTTCACATTTTACCCCAGTATTATATCTTATCAGTAATTTTATGTGCTTCCTTTTTGTTCATCATGTTGAAAATGTCTAATCATATTATACTTTTTCTTCCTTTAAAATATTTTTGGAATAATAATATTCTTAAAAACAAAATCCTGTCTTAATTAAAATTCAAATAACACCTGTTTGTTCCTCACTTCCAGACTGTCGTACCATCAGCGGATAGTTGACATCGTCCCGCCCACCTTCGCAGCGCTGATCCCAGCTGAACCCATCTTCTACTACAAATACGCAATTGAGAGCAATTGTAAGCACATTATTAACCTATCGTATCATCTGCCACCACTGCCTGGGGATTGTTTTTTTATGAACTGACTCAGGTTAACTCTAATCTGTCTGTGCACAGTGTGCTCTTGGAAAGTAAATGCTATTTATTCCGCTGGATGTGAACAATAAGTTAGTATAACAAAAGTCCTTGGGCCAACACTTTCTTCATATGTTACTAAAAAAGTTATCTAGTGATTACCTTTCCCTAATAATTTATAACATAATTTCCACTCAGCATCCACTTTCTCAGGTCCACCTGTACAGTCTAATGCAGCTCGGTTCAACAGCTCTGCCATAAATTCTACCTTTTAACAAAGTTTATAATGTTCAGTTTGTGTTGACATTGTGGAGAATGTGTCAGTTTAATTCTGTGTTTATTATTTAGGTTGTAGTTTGCAGAGGTCTTGTACTGGACTACATTTTACTGAGACGTGTTTTTTTTTTTTTTGTTCTTCTTGTTTATATACATGAGGGGGGACCGGATATTGGAAACAGCTCTTAATAAAATGCAGTCCAGTCCAACAGCAGCACTAACTATGAGCTCAATGCCAAACATAGAAGTGAATGAGCACCTCTATTACTATGACAAAAAGAAAAGCTGAGCATTACAGGCAGCAGGAAAGGAAACTTTATGGCAGCTGGATTAGATTGGATTAGATTATACAGGTGGAGCTAATAAAGTGGCCACTGAGTGTAAATGCATTTAACAAGACTGCCATCTCAAGTATAATGGTTGTAATTATTGTGATCATTACAGTAACAATAGTTCTAATTATATTTATATTATTTTCCATATGATAGCGAGTACTTTACAATGAAAAGGATAAAATGCATGCAATTACATTACATTAACTGTAATACATTATATTAATGCATTAGAGAGCAGTTCTGCTGATTGCCCATTCACATGATTGTGCCTCAGCTGCACTCCCTGTTGGCTAGATCACTTCTGTCACTAAATGGTTCCACAGACTGTTCGGTTATTATTATCACAAGGTCTGATCCAAAATATATCACTTTAAAATATCGTTTTATCCTGCAGCTTCATTACCTGGTTACGCGGTCACCATCACCGTTAGCAACGCCATCAAGAACCGAGCGTCCAATGAGGAGATCCTGACGATCCTCAAGGAAGTGCCCAACCCCAACCAGGAAGACGACGATGGTACATTTATTTATTTATTTATTTAGTTATTCATTCTCCCACCCCTTATTTTTATCATGGGAAAAAAATTTCAGCATTTTTTCCATTCCTAGAATTCCTCTGGAGGAAGGTAAAAATGTCAGAGAACTTTTTAACAAGATCACATCCCTGAGAGAGAGAAAAGATTGGAAAGGAACTGGCATTTAAATTACAGTCTTTCCTTTAGTTTTTCCTCTAACAGTGGTCTTTAAAGAGACGTCCATGAATATTAGAGGCATGACATTGGAGCTGTCCCCCGGTAAATGTCTTCCCATCACTTCACCTCTTCAGGCTTGTGAATTACAGAACCTATTTGCAATTCACCGGGAACGCTTCAGTTGATTTAACAAGTTCATTTGACACAGAGATCTCCCTTATCGGAAAGATTTTTGACATCGTTGACATCTTTTTTTGTTTTAAGGATTTTACCTGCTGTCTTCCTCGCCTCTGCCTTCCCTAATTCTCTTTTCTCTCCTTTATTTTATCTTTATTTTCTCATTTCCTGTCTGTCTGTGCTCGTCCAGACGAAGGGGAGAGCTTCAACCCTCTGAAGATCGAGGTGTTCCTGCAGACTCTGCTTCATCTGGCAGCCAAGTCCTTCAGCCACTCCTTCAGCGCCCTGGCAAAGTGAGTTTACCCACCGTGAAAAGATGTGAACATCTTTGCTATAAAAGTAGAGTTTTATCGGTAATTATAGCGCAAGGCATCTCCTTCTTTGTCAGAGAAGACCAGCCAGCTTTGCTTTAAACCACCATGGTGAAAGTGAAATTTATCTCCTGCAATAAAATGCAAGGTTATTGTGGTGAACTGCATCCCATGTATTCAGAGTATAGCTATACCCATCATTTTGGATTGTACAATGATGGGTATGTCATTAAAAAAGAAGTGTTATATTAGCTTGTATTTTGAAAGACACAAACACTGTCTTTATTCCAGTCGACAGAGTGAAAGTTGAGTTGAGCTGAGTCGGGGTGCGGCAGGGCACAGCGAGGGCGAGGCGGCAGGCAGAGGGCCAGCGTTGTTGTGCGGCACATGAAAGTGTCAGGCTTCGCCCCCCGGACAGGCTTAGTGTACAGCTTTGATGTGATTACCAGATGAAAAGCGGCATCACCTCTTTGTTCCTGCGCCCAGTTTGATGGGATTTGTGAAAAATAGAAAATAATGGACCATGAATCGCTTCACATCTTCTGCTAGATTTAAACACGCTTTTCCAAAGAATTGCTACCAAGTTCGGGAAAATCTGCTCCTGAATTGTGCCGTACCATTCTCAAAGGTTTTTAGTCACAGAATGAAACATTTCTTTTACTTATATCTGCAAAAAACAAATCACGCCTGCTAAAAATATTAAAACCAGAACAGAATCTAAATAAAAACTAAACTAAAAATACCATGCTGAAACGAAAAAAAAAAACAATGTGTTCAGTATGAAATTAAAATAAACATTGGCAACTATATAAAAACAAAAAATCCAAAGCCAGAACAATCTCAGTTAGCCCATAAACTCTGCAGAATGTCATAAATGAACCTGCTGTTTTTTCATAAATCTCAACCATTTAAGGCAATAGCTTCCTTGCAGCGTTAGGCACTGATAACGCTAAATATGAGTTTGGATTATTAAGGATTTTTTATTTAATTGAATGATGTTTTCATGTATGTTCCTTCTCCACCTCCTCCTCCAGGTTCCATGAGGTGCTGAAGACTCTGACAGAGAGCGATGAAGGGAAGCTGCACATCCTCAGGGTGGTGTACGAGGTCTGGAGGAACCATCCGCAGGTGAAACTCTCGCCCTTACCTCCTGTCAGCTGTTTCAAACCTGACTTCCTGCCTTTTCAAATCTATCTTTCCTCTAAAACTATACAAAACTATATTTACATTTTAAATGACGGTGTAATAGTAATATAATTAAGGATCTAATGGCTCAAGTTATTACATTCTTAGTTAATGTTGTTACCCAGTCAATTAAAAATGTAATACTGAGTTTGAAGCAGTAAGAGCTGGCTGCTTAGTCTCACTGCCCAGCTCTTCTTCTATTTACTCCAAACAAATCAAGGAACATATGTAGAAGGAGGAGACAGTGTCATTGAGGAGCACATGAGCCCAAGTTGCAGTGTGTAAATTTCTGTGTGGTTGTCATTGTTCTGAATGGGTTTGCCACCCCTCCGTTATTGCCTTATTTAAAGAGTGAGGCCCCTCGCCAGGTGTTGGAGTTATGAGTAATTTGTCTGTTGCTAACGAGCTCATATTTGAAATAATGGCTTGTGCCTTTTAAACGTGCATGTGGCTAGTATTAGCATTGTTTGTCTAGAGCTGGGCTTCATGCAGCTGCTGGACAGACAAAGCAAGGACAACAAGGACAGCTAATGCACACATTCAGACACCAGTCTGCATGATGTAAAGTGTGTTTGGTCAGTTTGAACAGCAGAGGTCTCATGGTTGATAGTGGGATTCTCCACACCTGCTCTTCCACACTTCTATATTAGCAGCACCAAAATACAAGTTTTGAACACCGTTGCCAAGACATGTTGTCCCTTCCGTCTTTTATTCATTCCTTGAAACAAACTGGAATCGTAAAACACATCACCTCCTGTGCTGCAGGAAAGAAACAGAAACAAACAGCAAATGGACAAGTTTTCATGAACCTGACAGGCTGACTGACAGTTGTGCTCGTTACTCGACTGGAAATCAGCCATTTAAAGTTGTCCGACAGCTACTTTATCAGCAACCGCCATGTTCACCACAGAATCCAAGTGCCACAGCCAAACATTACACCATGCACCTTCACAATAAAAGCTCCCACTTCCTCACAGCACATGATAGCATGTACACCAATCAGATATAACATTATTACCACCTGTATAATCCAATCTAATCCAGCTGTTGTGTCATAAAGTTTCCTTTCCTGCTGCCTGTAATGCTCAGGTTTTCTTTTTGTCACAGTAACAGAGGTGTTCATTCACCTCGATGTTTGGCATTGAGCTCATAGTTAGTGCTTTTATTTTATTGAGAGATGTTTCTAGTATTCTGTCCCCCTCATTGTATATAAACAGGGCAGACAAAAAATTAGAAACACCTCTTCATATAATGTAGTCCAGTACAAGACCTAGGCAAACCACAGCCTCAATAATAAACAGAATTAAATTTGCACATTCTCCACAATGTCAACACAAACCGAACATTATAAACTTTGTTAAAAGGTAGAATTTATGGCAGAGCTGCTGACCTGAACTGCATTAGACTGTAGAGGCTGTCACGATGTTATAGCTGATTGATGAATACTTTCACACAGCACGTTAACTGGCCAGCTGGATGTATTGCAACCAGCACAACAATATCAGCACCATAAATAGTAGTAACTGTCCGTGTCTCTGCTCCGTTGTAGATGATCGCCGTGTTGGTGGACAAAATGATTCGGACGCAGATCGTGGACTGCGCCGCCGTGGCCAACTGGCTCTTCTCTCAGGACATGGCTCATGAATTCACCAGGTGGGACGTCACGCCTGACCACACGTTTAATAAAATGCACAGAGGCTTTCCTTCATCTTGCATGTTAAGTGTGTGAAAGCCTGTTTTGGCTGCCTGTCGAGGTCGGGGAAACTAAAAGTTGTGTGAACTTGGTTTAGGCTTTACATCTGGGAGATCCTGCACTCGACCATCCGCAAGATGAACAAACACGTCCAGAAGATCCAGAAGGAGCTGGAGGAGGCCAAGGACAAGCTGGAGAAGCAGCAGCATAAGAAGGTAACTTTCCTGTTAGTTTTCTTAGTTTGTCTATTTATTTTTTTCGATTTTCTTCACTCAGCTCACAAGAAATCCAAACCAGGTGGGAAATTCTCGAGGTGAAAATCAATTCTGAAATATTCTGGTGAAAGTGAAGTGCAAGGCTGTTGTTACACTTCACTCTCTGGGTGCCTCAGTGCTGTCAGACTCACAGTGTGATTAAAAATGACTTTATCCACAGTGTTTTCTGTGTTCATCATCGGCTTTTATTAAATGAGGTAACAGTTGCTCTCTCAAAATTTAGCTATACATCTTCACAGTTTTTTTTTTCCCACAATTCCTATAATCATCTGTCAGTAATTAATATATTTAGAAGCATGTAGAAGCATCTGATATCTCATTTCCCTTCAAATGCCAGCTGCTGATGAATATTGTCAAGATGCTCATAAGATTCTACAAGTACAAGAATAAAGAGTCATTATTATCATTATTGATCACAGTGCTGCGCAAAATAATCAAGCTAATCAGCCACAACACTTAAGTTTTATTTATTTATTTTTTTCCCCACTGATATGGCTACAATTTTCATTTCCTTTTCCATGGATTTGTATTTATTTTAGTTTTAGAGAAAGACAAAAATGCTAAGTTGTGATGTGTTGCCCTTGATTACTTTCTTTAAGGGCAGAAGGGTTTCAGTTTTACTGGATTTCTTCAGGGCTGCAGTCAGATGCCTTTCACAAGCATTTAAACACAAGAAACCTGACGCTGATCTAACATCACTTTGACATTTAAATAATAGATATAATTTTCTTGTAATTGTAAAAAATCACATTTTCTGATAACTTCTTTTTTTTTTTAGGGGGGATTTTTGTTACTAATGTCATTGTAATATATTAAACAATTAAATATTTTTTAAAATATTTTTAAGTTTCGTCTTGGTGTCTCTAATGCTGTAACACTGCGGTTCTCTGCTTCATGTGTGCTTGCCACCAGAGGGACAGCGGAGACGACGAGGACATGGAGAAGAACAGCGAGGATGAGGAGGGTCAGCTGGAGGAGCAGATTGAGAGGCTGCAGGAGAAGGTGGAGTCGGCCCAGAGCGAGCAGAAGAACCTGTTCCTCGTCATCTTCCAGGTACCCGACGCGTTCATTTGAAGAAACTCTCAGCGGAAGCCAAAGTGGTGGATCCGTATGTGACACCAGAACTTAAATTTACAAACACTACCACCACAACGACGTGACGGAGGTTCAAGGCTCCCGCGGCTCCTCGTTCTGTCAGCCTCCAGTTTATATTGGAAAAAAAAAATCAGCAACTAGTTTCTCACCACATCTACTTTATTTTCCTTTGTGTTCATGTTACGTTCACTTCAGCAGCTTCATTTATTATTTTTCTTTCCGTCACCTTGGCTGTATCCTGAAAATAAAACCCTGAATCCATTTAAAAGAAACAGAACAAAACAGAGTAATACACTTCAGAAAGAACTTTGGATCTTAAAGGCCGACTCTGCAGTTTGAAATGGGATTTGTTTTCCTGAACTTACGGATGAAGCTGAGGAAGGATAAAACCCACCAGGTCCATGCCAACAATAATGACCCATAGAATTAATGTAACACTTTAAAATGCCTGTCTTGAATCTGGTGTTTTAATATCACATGTACATGAAGACATAAACAATAGTGCAAAATGCTCTTCTGTTTTTTTTTTGGTTATGATGGAGTAAGATGTCCTGAACTCCTGAGGCAAGGTGTATTATTTGGAGAGCTGAGTGTCATTCATCATTCTTCACCACATCATAACAAGGCGGGGTGTTGACCTCTTCTTTCAAACGGCTCCGTCTGCCTTTACCGTCCAAAGGTCTTATTGAAATGTATTATTCTGTTTTGTTCTGTTTTGAACCAAAAAAAAAAAAAAAAAAAAAGTTTCTTTTAAATGAATTCAGTGCTTTATTTTCAGGACACAGCCAAGGTGATGGAAAAAAAATCAAGCAGGGGAAGTGAATATAAAATGAAAGGAAAATTAGATTTGGTGAATAACTGCTTACTTTTTTATTTATTTATTTATTTATTTTTTCAAGGAACTTAGTCAAAGAAAAAAATGTCACATTATGGTTTTTTAGCTCTCGGAAATTCAACATTTCAGTCATGTGGAAGTGATTTGAATTATTTTACATTTCACATAGAAAGGAAACCTGTTGGCTTGTTTGTGTTTTAAACATATAAATCTTTCCTGGTGCGGCTTTAATGAGCACATACGGACTCTTTTTTTTTTTTTTCTTTTAAATCCTGTTTCCTCTCCCGGCAGCGTTTCATCATGATGCTGACGGAGCATCTGGTGCGCTGCGAGACGGGCAGCGTGGACATCAGCACGCCCTGGTACAAGAACTGCATCGAGCGGCTGCAGCAGATCTTCCTCATGGTAAGACACCTCGTCTCATCAACAAACACACACTCTCCACGTCGTTTTCCCCAGAAACACAACACTGATTTGAACGTTTTGCCTGGTGTGTCCGCAGCACCATGTGACCATCCAGCAGTACATGGGAACGCTGGAGAACCTGCTGTTCACCGCCGAGCTCGACCACCACATCCTGGCCGTGTACCAGCAGTTCTGCGCCCTGCAGCTCTGAGCTCCCGCACACACACACACACACACATACACACACGGAATTAGAATCAATGTGTACTTGTATGCGTACAGTACCTCTGCTAACCCTAATCTGAACCACACACACACAAAAACCCACCAGCTCAAGACTGAATCTCCTCATGACCCTGTTTTTATTTTCTTCAACCATGTGTACGGCTGCCATCCAGTGTGTTAACCATGTGCAACCACAAACCGAGAGACATTCAAATCGTAGGAACTCCAACAGAAGCCAGGACTTTTTTTTTTCTTTTGGTGGATCCTTTGCCATTTTTATTTGCCGTAGAGGATTTTTTTTCTCCGTTTGTTTTTCTATTTTGTTCATTTTTACCACGCGATGCTCGTATTCCTATGAATGGGTCTTTTTAAAACTCGCTGTCTGAATCAAGACGGAGCTGAGGGTAAAGGAAAAAAGCAAAAAAAAAAAAAAAAACGAGCATAGGGGAGGTCGATATCAGGTCTGCTCTGATTGATTCTGAATCTAGAGAGCGTTCTACTTTTTTATATGTATTTTATGTGGAATTGGGAAATTATTAAAGCTCTGTAGAGTCTTTATCTGCCTGGTTTGGTCTGTGGTGTGTTGTGCTCTGCTGCTGATTCCCTCTGTGTGTGTGTGTGTGTGTGTGTGTGTGTGTGTGTGTGACATTTTGAAGATGATGATGAAATCCGCTGTAATGTCCTCCCTGCTGGTTTTGTTTTAATAACGTCCCCTCCGTGTTAATGCATTCCTGTTTCCCTGCCGCTGAAAAGGTGCGGTATGTCACCTTAAACAGTGTGTAACCCTAAAAAAAGAGTCAACAGTCTGGGCTCTAATGGAAAGTTTGTCTAGTTTTAATTTATTTTTTTCACCCTTCAAAGGATAAAAGTCACGGGAACACTGAGTACTTGTACAAGGTGATATAATGTTAAGAAAAACAAAATCCTGGGTGGAAATGATTTTAAATTTCTTGCCTGTTTATTTCATTTGTTACCGGCGTTAATTTGAACAAGTTCCTTGTAATTTGAGATGCGAGCACTCGTTCTGCCACCAAAACGTGTTTCTAAGACGAGGCAAAGGGGGAAAAATGTGAATATTTTTGAGTGTGAGTTGCCCTCCATCTTGTTTAGCAGCATTACCAACAAAAGATCTTATCAACTTGAGACCGAACTCAAAAGCTGAGGAAGGAAGTCATTTGATCCGATCTGACGAACACACAAAACTCCAGAACAACAAACGAGTATTTACGGGGTTTGGTTTTAATGAGTATTAAAATATCAACATGAAAATCCTCAGTGCATAATATCAAAGGAAATGACATATAAACGTACCGCTCACACATCCGCCATGTGTCTCCACCTGGATCATCACAACACAGGGAATTTTGATCCACGGTGTAAAAAAGAAAAAGAAAAAACAACCTCACAATCATCTTAAAAATACTGAGTTCACCGTACAAGGCTTAAAAAAAAAAAAAAAATTCTGGTAATTTTGACAAAATCATCCAACATGAAGATGTTGAAAATTACTCAGACTTTATTAAATATTCTGTTGTTACTATAGGGCTTATTTTCCCTCCCTATATCCAAGTGTACATAAATACAGAGCAGCAGTGCAACATGTGCCGCTCTGCAAACACACCGGCCCCTGAACTAATTATCATCTAATTTCTCATCCTGACCGTTTTCACGCTCCAGATGATGAAGCAGGCTGGTTTGGCCGGCTGAAGTTTGGGTGTAAAATAATCTGAAATTCTGTTCCAGGTTGTTTTAGGTCAAATGAAACCTTAAATTTGTGACCACAGTTGGATTCATCTAGTCGGTTTGTTTCATGGAACAAAAACGGGCTCTATATTTTCTCTGTTTGGTAATAATACGCACATTTCAGGATGGTCTTTGATGCATTGCAAGGAAAAAAAAAAAAAAGACGTGTCATTATAACAAAACCTTTTTTGACATTTTAAAAGTGTGAACTAATTGGGTGTTAGTTTTTTGAGCGAGAGCCAGTTTTTACTTTTCATGTGTTTTTATTCACACCTGGTAAACCATGAGGTCATCACTGCAAATAAACTTCCAGGATTTGGACAACGAATTGGATTATGACATGAAAAGCACTTTTTTTTTTTTTTTTTTTTTTAGGGATTCTGAGTTTGAATTGAATTTTCACTTCATTATCACCGAAAGCAAGAAATTCAGGCCTGATCCCTGAGGGTTCTTGAAAGGCATTCTGGGAAAATGCAGGTAATCTCTAATTGTAGAAGTAAACAAGGCATGTAACAGCAAAATTTGGAATAAAATCGTTTAAACTACAGATCATCAGGAAACAACAAACAACAGTTGGAGGGAAAAAAAAAAAACGGGAATTTTGCTTTAGCTGTTGTAAAAGCTGCATTTTCATTTTAAACTCAATGTGAAAGTAAAAAAAAAAAAAAAACACTTAGCAGCCGCTGTGGGTCGATCCTGTGGTTAGACATTAAAACCAACTTGCAGTTTATTTCTAATTCCTGTTGAAGTCAGCTGTGCAGATAAATATCTGATGTAACTTTATAGAAAAAAAATAACACTTTTTAACATGGTAGTGTGTTATTACTGAACAAAAACTAAACAAAAAAAGTGAAAGTATAAAAAGTTCTGCAGTATATAAAAGACCCAGTGTACACAGGAATGTCCCACAGTAGAAGTAAGACGTCAGTGAGTTACAGAAAATTAACCGAGTGACCATTTTCATCATTTCTCAAGTAAAAACACCAAACATTTGTTCTTCAGTTCTACAGCTTCACAAATATATCCATTTTTTTTTTTTGTGGCTGCTGGTCAGACCCTTAATCAGGCAGCTGGAAGGCATCACTTCAGGTTCTGGTGACTTAATCAATACATTAATTGATAATACAAATAACAATCACTTTATATACTTGGTATATAAAGACATACTACTGCACCTTATCCAGAAAGTTTATATTTTTTAAGTCGAGAACTGTAACTTCCTGACACGAGGAAAGTCTTTCTGCCTGAGTTGAACTGCACATCTGATCTGGCACACAGTCCGTGGTCTTTTTTTTTTTTTTTCATTTCATCAAAACAAAAAGACATAATTACACTCGGAAACCTTCTCAAGAACAGCCGGTGGCTCCCGAAATAAAAGCTGGGAGGAAGAGAAGTTCATCGTTTCGCTCAAAGGCGCCGACGAGCCCGGGCTGCTGATGGGAATCGAACCTGCGGCCTTCTTGCCATCTGATCCCGCGGCAACACGAGAGCAGGAATCATCCCCGTGGAGTACAGCAGCTCCCGCTGTGTTTCCTTATCAAGTTACACACCGACCTGCGCTGGAGTCACGAGCCACATGTTCTGTCACTTAAAAAGGCGACAAACTGCTCGGTTTTTTATGCGATTTGACACAAACTTGACACGATCCTATTTTCAGCCATATCCTGTGGCTTCAAACACCTGAAGAAAAGGAGACAAAGGGAGCGGAAATGAGGATCCCCCCCTCCTCCTCCTCCTGTCGGTGTCTTCTGCTCTGACATTTCATCACAAAAGCTCCATCTCTCTCTCTCTTTCTGTTTTTTCCTCCCATCTTTCTTTTGCTCTCTCTTCTCTGTCAGCCTGCCTGCCTCTTTATCTGATTCCAAGTCGCTCACGCTGCTTTGCCATTTTTTCAGCGTTGCAGCACGGGCTTACATCTGTCAAAATTAAAAAAAAAAAACATGACGTCCTGTGCTAACGAGTCACCTGACTGCAACTGGAAAAATGAGGAAGAGGATTTTACGAGGCGTCCACGTTTCTCTTCTGGTTTTTTCTGGCCCGCTGAAACACGCTGCAAAAAGCCAGCCGGGAATTTCCCACTTCCGGCTTGGAATTGAACGCAGCACCAGCCTCCACTTCTTCTTTAAGCATCCCCGGTTTCTGTCTCAGCTTTGTTTTTATTTTTTAAATTTTTTTTTTAGCTTTTCAAAGACTTCCGCAAAGGGCAGTCCATCTCTCCTCCCTTTGCAACCACAATTTCTTCTTTTCTTCTTCTTTCCAAAGGCAGCAGCTCCTCAAATCGTACCGTCCGTTGCTCTTTTGATCATTTAACGTACCGTGTATTGCACTTTCTCTTGACTGTCTGTTGCATGAGGTTGAAGTTGTAAATTGTTTTTGTTTTTGTTTTTTTCCTCTGTACTTTGAGGAATTCCACTGACCCACAGGAACTTGAATTTGAAAACCTGAATGTCGTATTTACACCTAAAATCTCTGCGGCAGGTTGTTCCAACTGGAGCGATTCCTCCTTTGGTTTGCTTTGGTCGATCAGGTGGGAATAATGCCATTTGAAGTTGGGCGCCCTGTAACTTCCAGGGACTGGGATCAGATTGATTTTGCAGACATTTGTGACATTTTGTTGACAAGACGAGACGAGGATTGGCTTTTAATTTGTGAAGGTAAACAAACCAAGTAGTAAAACGTGACTTTTCTGCAAAGACCGAAGAAAACAAACTGGAGGTGTGATCGCGCCCCGAATTCTTCCTCCTCGGTCTCGGGAGGTTTTTACGTGTCCGCAGCGGCTGCCTGGTCGCTGGCGGCCGAGCCGTTGCTTAGCTTGGTCCTGTCGGTGGCTTGAGCCTCGGCCTCCAGTCGCCTGTACCGCGTGTTGAAGAAAATAACGAAGCTGCAGCTGAACAGCGTGCACAGGCCTGCCATCACCAGCATGGACACTGCGGGGGAGAAACACACACACACACACACACACACTCAGTGACTGAAATACACTGCTATAGCATATGCAAACATTGTGTCTCTGTGTGTGTCTTTGTGTGTGCGTGGGAGGACAGAGCAGCACATCCTCCAGCATCGTAGTAGCGGGAGAAATAAGAGGCAGTCAAAACAATGCGTAGTAGTTTTGAAAGCCTTTTTATCTTTGAATGAAAAATACGATCATGTAAACTGTGGGAGGAAAACAAGCGCCGCATGGACTTTCAGACGGGCTAAATTTATGCAAAAAAGCTCCGAGGAATGCAGATTATTTCAAAAAGTGTGCTCACTAATTGCTTGCTTTGATATCATGGGCCTCTGACTGGAACGGAGTGAAACTGGTGTGTGAGAGAAAGGTGTGTGTTTCGATTCAAAATCCTCCCTGCAGAAGTGAAAGTGGCTGCGTCGTACGCCGTCAGCGGTGAGAGTGAGGGGAGGGTTTCACTTTCCAACACAACCCGCTGTGTCTGCGAGCCACAGGCCAGGTGTTACAGGTCAGACTGCAGCAGATCACATGCAAACTGCAGCACAGCAGCGACACGAGTGCAAAGGCGACTGCTGCTCTTCGAGAGAAAAAAAAACCAAAAAACACT
Source organism: Myripristis murdjan (assembly GCF_902150065.1). Classification (NCBI taxonomy): domain Eukaryota; kingdom Metazoa; phylum Chordata; class Actinopteri; order Holocentriformes; family Holocentridae; genus Myripristis; species Myripristis murdjan. The sequence continues at coordinate 5,133,082 of NC_043989.1, forward strand.
CTGATTAGGCCACTTTGGCCTTGTTCAGACTGCCAGACCTAATCTGTTTTTTTGGCATATCCACATTGTGTCCAGATTGATTTTAGAAAGTCTGGATGGCAAAAAAAATAAAAAATAAATTAAAAAAATATTAATTTAATTAATTTTCCATCTTTAAGTGGTTTGAAATGCGATTCCAATTCGATTTCTACAGCTCAGTCTCAGTCCCATCACTTGCAACATGACACATAACAACAACATCAGTTCAAAGTGACAGAAGTGGCTGCTGTTACCATGGATACGTTAATTAATCTCTGCGATCTCTGCGATCTCTCCGATTTGATCACTTCCAAATACAGTGGTCCCTCGTTTATCGCAGGAGTTACGTTCTAAAAATAACCCGCAATAGGCGAAATCCGCGAAGTAGTCAGCTTTATTTTTTAAAATTATTATAGATGTTTTAAGGCTGTAAAACCCCTCATGACACACTTAAACACTTTTCTCAGACAGGCATTAACATTTTCTCCCTTTTCTCTCTTGTTTAAACTCTCTCAAAGTTCAAACCTTCGTAGAAAAATAAGTCCAGTAGTATAGAACGAAACCAAAGATCAAAACCTCCCGGCACGGAGGAGATTGATTGACAATGGTCTACAGTCCCAGGCCCGGACTGTACATCGGGAGAACCGGGAGATTTCCCGAAGCGCCGGCCTGTCACTGGCCTGGTGGCCTGCGCGTGTTTTTTTTTTTTTTTTTTTTTTTTTTAGACAGGTCGCCGGCCAGGCCAATCAGCTTTTTTTTTTTTTTTTTTTTTAAGTCAGAGAGACAGGCCAGGCCAATCAGAGGCCACGAACCTGTGAAGAGATCAAGACGTGATTGGTTTGTTTTGATTAACACCCGCCCCAACACTCCCAGTCCGTTGTAAACAGGCAGCATGTTGAGGAGGGGGTGTCGTGACTCGCGTGTGTGTCTGAATGTGGAGGAGAGGAGAGGAGAGGAGAGGAGAGGAGAGGAGGCGGAAGCAGAGGAGAGGAGAGGAGAGGAGGCGGAAGCAGAGGAGAGGAGAGGAGAGGAGAGGAGAGGAGAGGAGGGCGGAGGCAGAGGAGAGGAGAGGAGAGGAGAGGAGAGGAGAGGAGGCGGAAGCAGAGGAGAGGAGAGGAGAGGAGAGGAGAGGAGAGGAGAGGAGAGGGGAGGCGGAAGCAGTGGCGGTTCTGCCTATGTTGCCGTCCAAGGCGAAATTACTGGCTTGTATGGCAAGCCGTTTGAGCATATATTCAGATATCCCACTAGTTAACTTTTTTTGCACTCACTAGTGACACTAGTGAGTGCTACTAGTGACACTAGTGAGGCCAAAAATATTTACTAGTGTCGTCCCCCCCCCGCTCTGGCCTGACACCTGACTGACATGTGGCCTGAAAAAGTGTCCCAGTCCGGCCCTGTACAGTCCCTTAGCCAATCAGGACGCAGAACACAATGCGCGGGCTCTCCCTTAGCCAATCGGGACGCAGAACACAATGCGCTGTAAAAAAAAAAAAAAAAAAAGCATGCAAAATTGCACTAAAAAAAATCCGCGAAACTGCGAGGTTGCGAAAGGTGAACCGCGTTATAGCGAGGGACAACTGTACACAGTGCGGACTGTCTTAAAGATCTGAAACAAATCCAATCTGCCTGCAGTCTGAACTCGGCCTTTCAGTCACATGTGGATCTGACTCCTGCTGATGTGACGCCGTGTGAACGCTCAGATCACAATTCATGTTTTTGTTTTTCCCGCTGAGCTCACATCTGTCAGAGCGTCTGATTATTCACTGATTATTCAAAACAAAACACAACATGGAGGATAGCCGCAACAGTGACAGGGAGACAGGAGGTTTGATTCTCCAGCGCCTGTGTGTGTGTGTGTGTGTGTGTGTGTGTGTGTGTGTGTGTGTGTGTGTGTGTGTGTGTGTGTGTGTGTGTGTGGTGTGTGTGTGTGTGTGTGTGTGTGTGTGTGTGTTCATGATGGTGTAAGCCAGATGTGACCCACCCCTCCAGCTCAGGGCTGCGTCCCCTCCAGCTGAGCAGGTGGAGAAAGGCGAGTCGGCCAGCTGTCTGGTCAGCTTCTGGATGAGCACGATGCAGAGAATCGACTGGACCTGTCTGGAGAAAAGATCATAAAGAGAGTTTGAAATGATCAGTGTTGGGCACGTTACTTTTAAAAAGTAATTAGTTATAGTTACTAGTTACTTCTCCCAAAAAGTAACTGAATTACTCCACTATAAAAGTAACTAGTTACCAGGGAAAGTAACTACTGTGTTACTTTTTTTTTGTGTAAATACACTCCTGATCAAAATCTTAAGACCAGTTGAGAAATTGCAAGAATTTACATTTTGCACTGTTGGATCTTAAGAAGGTTCTAAGTAGAGCTTCAAAATGCAAAAAGAAGAAATGGGAATGAGACACACAAAAAAAAATTGAGTAAGCAATTTATTGCAAACAACCCATCAGCTGATCAAAAGTTTAAGACCACAGCCTTTAAAAGCCCAAATCTTGGCAAAAATGTGGATTCAGTGTCATTTTCTGTCTGGTATCCACACTGTCAAAATGTAAAGTCTTGCAATTTCTCAACTGGTCTTAAGATTTTGATCAGGAGTGTATGTCTAAGAATTTGGACTTTTTTCTGAGCGTGTTTCACAGAGTAGAACAGCACAGACAGACGGACGTGGACAAACACTTCGCTCCGGGACAGAATGTACACTTAACATGCACGTTCTTGCCTTTTACCTCAAGGAGATTAAAGAAGTGTCTGTACTTCCACTTTGAAAACGTCCAACTTTCCCTCTGAAAGCTCTGGACTCGCCATCACTGCAACCCACCTCTGATAGTTTGAGTGTGTGTGTGGCTGCTGTCCACGTGTGTGGTTTGTGTGTAAACTGAACACTGCCTCTGATTGGCTTACCATGAAATCTTACTCTACTTTAGCCAATCATCACCTGACCTGCATGTCTCTGCACTGTGGGAGGAAACCAGAGCTGCACCTCCTGGTCAGCAGAGTCAAACCTATCACAATGATCCACGGGAGCTTTAGTGTTATTATCGAGGAAAGCTTCTTTAAATCAAGAAACCACGAAGAAAGGTCATGAAACACAAGGCTGAAGTTTTCCTTGTTTACACAGCAATGTGCAAACTCAAGTAAAAGTAATCCGAGCTGATGTTTTGACACTGAATACACACATTTATACAACAAAGCTGTGTAAATACAGCACCGAAATCAAAGTCTGTAGGTGAGAGCTGACTATATTAAGGCGTGAGGTCTCTGTGCTGATGATGAATTTTACCACCTTTGCTCAAATGACTGCTGGGATGTTTTGGCTATCAATCTCTTAGGACTTGTAAAGCCACATTTTCTAAACATATATACCCTGAATATTAGAAACACCTGCCTAATCCTAAAATGTACTCCTTTTAGTACAATCTGCATGCCAGTTGTGTCAAAACTGGAAAAAAACCCTCCTTTATCCTGTATTTTTCTCTTCATCTCCATTTCCAGCTTTCACCTGGACTCAGTCTCATTCAGAAAGTTGCTTCAGACTTCCTTAACAGCTAACTAGGAATGTTCTCACCTTGTTGGACTGCAGGTGGCCGAGTTTGAGACAGCCTTCCTCGGTAACATCATGTTACACTCTGCCAACAGCGAGAGAGGTCAAGCTGCTTCCTCAGAGCAGATTAAACAGACGATAAAACTGTGCAAACAGGCTCTGCTGCTCTAACTTCAAGCACTCCGGCGACAGTTTTTAGACTGAAAACGTTAAAGTGCTTTTTGTTTTTTGTTTTGGAAAACCCTCTCAAAGCAGAGATTTCATTTTTCTTTGCTGTTGTAGTGTCCCGCTCAGCGCAACAACATGAAACTTTCAGCTTCCTGCCCTGAGGCTCTCCAGGTTTGAGAGGAAGCCCTGGGCTCAGCCGGTCAGTGTGATCCTGGTGTTTTATCTGTGCTGCTGTGTGTGTGTATCGTGCCGAGGCAGTGATACCCCGATATGAAGATGAGTCCGGCCGACGTGGCCTCTCCGACCGGGTAGGAGCACTCCACAGACAGCTCCATGGCCACCGGGTAGATGGAGAAACCGAAAAGGCCGAAGAGGGAGCAGACGGTGGCCACGGCAACGGTCTGCTGCCGCATCTGGGAGACCTGCAGGAAGCGGAGCAGACACACGAGACGCTGTGGTGAGGACGCGGCGCGGGAGGGAGTCTTAGGAGCAAATCAAGAACAAACGGTGGGCTGATTACTGCAGAAGAGACTCAGTAAAAAAACATCATATTCCAGCTTCAGCACGTGGCATCACTCTGCCCTTTTCTACCCAATACAAAATCAATTAAAGGTAAAAGCAACGCTATTATTTTTATCCTTGTTGACGTGTAAATAAATGGCTTTTCCGATTTTATTTTTGTGTCTGGAAGCTCTTTGCTGCTACAAAGGAAGTGATGAGTTTTACATTTAGAGTTTGTTTGGAGTAAACGTGATCTCAGGGAAGTGCAGTCAAAGACGGGCAAAATTCCCACAGACATGGATGTCGCTCGTGAAAAATGGGCCCAAATTGGCGATAATCTGTGCTCACGTTCTTTTCTCTCATTGGAGTGAAGCCAATAATCTGCCAATAATCTCCTGAAGGGGTGGGGCAGCGGTGGTGACACCCACGTGATGCAGATACAGGAAATGAGGCTGCGTGTGAAACTTTTTCATGCAGTTTTGGCTGCATGCAACTGACTTGTTTTGGAGCTTTAGCCAATGAAAATCTTCAGTATGGCTTTTGGTGACATGGCAACAGCCAAAATGTTATTCACAGCATGCAACAAGTGGCATGTAAGTTCAGTGAGCTGTCTGCTTTGTGAACTGTCTCTGGTGCACACACACACACACACACACACTGTGGGAGTGAGCGCTTAGCAACCAAGATGGAGACCAAAAAAAAAAAAAAAAAAAGACAGAATCTAGCAGCTTAACCTGTGCATGTCTGAATTCACCCATCTTTAATATTTCATATTTCCATACATTTTGCCTGCTATGTAGCGATTAGTGCAGTGCCATATCGTATCATTCATGATAACACCGGTCTAAATTTGTACACATAAAAGTGGCACATGAGCCTCTGATGAGGAGTCAGATCAGTGTTTTCCACACGGCCCAGGTAGATTTTCAGGGTTTCCCATTACCGCCATTAGTCTTACATCACTCCCACCTCCTTTGTGGTCACCACCAACATGTAACAGGCACTTTGATTTGCCCAGACACACAGTCTGAAACATGTTATTAGTACAACTGGGTGCCTGAACGCCTCACTATGACAGATTATTGGATAAAGGAAGCGTCATTCAGTCTCATGTTGCTTTCCACGGGTTTGATCTGTCATTAACAACAAACGCAGCTCACCTGCTGCTCACCTGGCTGTCATGAAAATGTAATCACAGGTGTATAGTATTCAACAGTAAAAACACTGAAGTGGAGGATTTACTAGAATTAAGACGGTGAAATAAGAAATAGGCTCATGTATCTATTCCTCCCTCCCGCTGTACGGTGTCTTTCTGTGGGAAACACTGTAGTTATTGTCTTTTTTTTGTCATATCATCTTGAATATATATACCATGAAATACTGTGATATAATGTTAAGTCTATATCGCCCACCCCGGTAGCTATATCATCTGTTTTTCATACAATATTGAAAGTAATGCCGTTGTGTGGTGGAAACATGAGTCTAATGGACAAGCTTTCTTTGTTGATACTGAAGACGTCCTCTAAGTAAACTCACAGATCCTTTTTTTATTTATTTATTTTTTTTTTACTCTAATTGACAATTTCATCAATAAAATACTCAGTAAATAAATGACAGAGATCCTCGGTGAGGCAGAGCTGAGGTCCTGCTGCTCGACCGCTGCTGTCTCAGAAACAGAAGTGGAAATATTTTATTGATCCCCGAGGGGAAGCTGGGTTTGGCTGTTGGCCTTGAGAAACCAACGCGGTCGATTCTGCTCACGGTGCAGGTTATCGTTTTTTTTTTTAACAGCACTGATGTGCTCGTAAGCTTTTTCCTGTCAGTTATTATTATTTTCACGATTTGTTTCCTAAATGAGCGGAGTGGACTGTGACTGCAGGACTGGAGGACGCAACTAGAGCATCAGAAAAATGTCTCCGCTTTTTCTGCAGTGGCTGATTTCTATTTATTTATTTATTTATTTATTTATTTATTTCGTGAAAAGTTGAACGTAGTAATGTACGGCTCTTCTCACTATCAAGTATATCCATGAAAACGCATTTAAGTCTTTTCTTAAAACGCACTTTTAAGAAGCCTTCCATCCTGCATATATTGTTTTAATTCTTTATTTATTATAATTTATTCCTGTTACTGTGTTCTGTTTTATTAGTTTATTTTATTTACTGTTTTATTGATGGTGCTTTTGTTCGTATGGTTTTTCATGATTAACAATTTCATGCATCCTGTTGTTTTGTTATTTTCTCCTGTAAAGCAACTTGTAACCCTTTTATTAGAAAGCTGTTATATAAATCAAGTTTATTATTATTTTTATTATTATTATGCTTTTGCTATCAAAAGCACTGCATGAAAAAAATGAATGAATGAACTAAAATAGATGGTTAAAGAAATGACTTGGAAGTGTTTACTTTTCAAATGCTGTGAATTTGACGAGACTTTGTTTGCTCCTTCTCAGTTTTTTTCACACGAGCAAACAGGCAGTTAATCAGAGCACATCAGATTTACAGTAAATATGAACCGACAACTTCATGTTTGCCTTCTAGTACAATTTACTGGCTGAAAGTTTAGGTAAATAGGATTTTCAAGTAGGAAACTGGCATCTCCCGTCTTTCCCATGACACTTGAATGCAGCATAGAGTCAAATCCTTGGAGAATGTAGAAGAGGAGAGGCATTTCTCCTCCTCCCTTTGGTTAAAAAAAGGGATGATAAAGTGTCTGATGTCACACAAGGAGCTCTGACATCCTCACCACTGAGAAGGCGATGCACGCCAGCGCCGAGAAGCACATGTTGATCTTGATGGCTTCGATAAACTTCTTGGTTTTGTCGACGTAGAGGCCGAGGAAGCCGGCGCCGACGACCCCGAACACGATGAAGAGCGCCCCACACAGGCCGGCGAAGTCCTGCCGCAGAGAGAGAGAGAGAGAGAGAGAGAGAGAGAGAGAGAGAGAGAGAGAGAGAGAGAGAGAGAGAGAGAGAGAGAGAGAGAGAGAGAGAGAGAGAGAGAGAGAGAGAGAGAGAGAGAGAGAGAGAGAGAGAGAGAGAGAGAGAGAGAGAGAGAGAGTTTATTACCTGGACACCGTCAGCCTGCATGCCGACACAATCTGGTCTGGAAAAGAATTATCAATCCAGGATTAATCTGATTAGTTACATGCTGTCCAGTAAAATGCATTACCTGCTGCTATAAACGGTGGATATCACTTTTTGAACTTTTTAAAATTAATATATAAACTCTTACATGTTTAGTATTGTGTATAAAATCACTAAAAAAAAAAAAAAAGTGACTATAATTTAATATAATTTATCTTGTTTTCCATCACATTTAGAAATTGTAAACAAATTTAAAGCATAAAACAAAGATTATTTTTGATTTCCTTGTTGGAGATGAAGGAAACATTAAAGTCTCCTGTGATTAACATTGTCTTCACCCGGCACGCTCTATTTTTCAGTCACTATATACAAATACATAATAATTGGGTATAGAAATATATTTTTAGGTTCTTATATCTGAAAATGTTGAGTGTTAACACCCTTTTGGATGAAAACACACACTGCAAAGGAAATCAGTCACTTTTTACACCAAAGATGATATTCTGATCATGCAGAGGACGGAGCATCAAAGTGAAATTCATGAAAATCTCTTCAAAACCAGAAGTTTTAGTGAACGGGTACAGGCCTGCAAAGACAGGACCGCTGATCTGGATAAATTTAATGAATAAACAATCATTCGTTTGTGGAGCCTTTCATCCCTCCATCCACCCACTGGCTCATCTTCTAATTCATTAATCCATACTGCCGGTCCAGCTCGTTCATTCACTCGTTTTACATATGCGCCGTCCATCCCCTCGTCCTTTCATGCGTGTCTTCAGGGCTCATTAAACACGCCGAGTCACTGTTATGTCAGACCGAGGTGCTCATTTGCATAAATCCTTGCACGGGTCCCTGAGCGGCGGCCTGCGTCTGGGTTTGACCTCGCACTCCAAATCAGACCAGCAGCAGCCGGCGACACGGACGTCATGATTTTGCACTGAAACCAAAAACTGGTTCTGCATTCTGCGCTTCAGCGAGCTGCACGTGTAGTGAACTGTGATTTTTTTTTTTTCTCACCACCATTCTTGCATGTCTAGTTTCCAGTGTGTGACTCCAATTACAATAAATACAAAAATGCAGAACATTCAACACTGCTTTTGATCAATAATTACAACGAGCCTAAGAATTGGTTTCTGTTCAAATTGAAAAGAAAGAACTTGAATTCTTGGTCAGCTCAGTGGTTTGTCTGCAAGAAGCCACTGGAAATGATGCACCTAAGAGTGACTCCTTTTACATAAATGTAAATGGATGAACTGGTGTATATTAATTATAAATTATGTTCATAGTTATTATTATTATTATCAGATCTTTTTTATTCTCATATTGTTGTTGTTGTTGTTGTTGCTGGTGGTAGTAATAGTACAAGTTGCAGTATTAGTATTGTTATTACTATTATTATTTTTATCATTATGATGGCTATTGATAGTAGTAATAATCAAGAAGCAGGATAAGCTCATCAATTATTTGTGCAGGGAGAAGGGGTGGGATTATATCAGTTTCAACTTCTTCCCACTCCTTTTTGAACATACTTTTTATTGTCTGTTATTATTCATGTTGTTTTGTTTTGTTGTTCAAAATAAATTTTTCAAATCAAATCAAATCAGTCAAAATGTGGGCGCATGAAACTGGTGTGTTTTTGTGGAAAATGAATGCATGGATGCTTTTGGTTGATTCATTGCATTTTTACAGAGATCTGCCAGCAGCACACACTGAATTAAATTAAACTGCATGAATGTGCATACAAGTACCAGGGCTAATGATGACTTTTTATTCTTAATTGATGGATTTTTAAACGGATTAGTGTAAAAAAAATGTCTAGTTTAGTTGATTAGATTTGGTGTCAGCAGCAGCAGCAGCACTTACGTTGGTGTAGCCGCGCACACACAGGATCTGCTCCAGCAGCGTGGAGAAGCAGGTGAAAACTGCGATGCCGGCGCCGAAACACAGCAGCAGGATGAGGTAGGCCTTGTTCTTCAGCAGCTAGAGGACACACACACACAGACACACACACACACACACACACACACACACACACACACAGGGCTTCATAAGCTGAGATGTGACATTACTGATCCTCATGGGGAAAATTGGGTTGTTGCAGCAGCAAAAGTGATGGCGTTCAGCAGGGAGAGAGAAAACTGAATATGTGCTCACAACAAGGAAATAAAATAAGCAATAAAAACAGGGACAAGCCACGGTTCTGAGTGTTTAACTGTGCGACGTTGCTGTGAAACAGAAGGCACGCTCAATCAATTTCCCTTGAATAAAGCTTTGGAAAACGTGGATCGGCTCAGTTATGTGGAGGTTACACCCAGGATTTATGTATTTCTCTGCAGGCGAGTCTTGTAAATTTGTTTAGAAGTTGAAAAGCCGCTGTTTCTGTGTGTTTTCGTGTGTGCGCATCAGAGACGAGCGGGTGCACGACCTCGCCGTGACCTCCCGCGGGCTGCGAGGAAAACGCCATGAAAGAAATATTAAAATGTGACCGCAGCGTGAATGAAAAATGGGGGAGATGCTCCATCGCCGCCTGCAGGTTGAGACTGCGTGGTTAATGGGATTTGGGTCGTCACGTTGCCGTGTTTCCTCCGCCAGGTGCCCGCGATCAGCCCACAATCAAAATATCTGCAGGCCTTTGTGATGATGACTTTGAGATTTTTCACTTTCTCAGAACAAGCGACAGACCTTCAGACTTTTTTTTTCCTGGTTCCTCTCTGAACAACAACAAACTCTATGAAACAAACTGTGGTGATGACACCCGCTGGCTGTACTGTGACTGGATTTTATTAAAGTTTGAAGGATTTCTTTAAGTCAAATGTGGATGTTCCTTATTTATCTCCCCTTTTCTTTTGTTACTTTTATTATTACTGTCCTGTTTCGGCTCTTTTTTAGCCATTTTTATTGTTCAGTTTTATATTTTTTATTGTGTTCTATATTGCTCACGGAAAGGCAGCGCTTTACTCTCAATGGGCCTTTGCCTGGTTAAATAATAAATTCAAGTATCTATGTTTATTGGCAAAATTCAAGTAGGATGGTAAGATGAACCTGACTGGTGGCCTGGTGGCTGAAAACATTCAGTCAGAAATGATGAGTCTTATTTATTTTTTTCAAAAGAAATAGGCTGTTTTCATCTCACCGTATGAGTGTGACGCTTCTTTCAGTGCAACTATAGGAGCGATTTCATCACAAGGCCGTGTCACGCTGACAAATTGCACTCCACTGATGTGATTTTTTTTTTTTTCCCTCGGTGAGCTGCCATCACACCAGAGGCGTCTCAGGACAGATTTCAGCCTCAGCGGAAAGTGTCGGGTGTTTTGAGGTGAAGGCTGAGCCGAGCTGAGAATCTGCTCAGAGAAAAAAACGCCGTGCTTCAGCCGAGCCGATCAGCTCAGAGCCGCTCCGATTTGCATCAGACATATTTGATATTTGTTGGCTCAGCTGTCGGACTCGTCCCGTCCTGCAGCCTCAGTCCGTTCCCGGCTTCTGGAACTGGACCACGTGCATTTTTTTTTTGTACCCAGCAGCAGAAAGGTGTTACGCATCGTCCCATGAATGCACCTCTTTCCGTCTGTGGACACCTGAACGCATCACGTGTTGCACTCGGCGAATGTGACTCCCTGGCGGAAGGCGGTTAAGTCATACTGTTCCTGTAAAATCTCCCTGAACTCAATTACACTGCTAGATCTTGGAACACACTTATAATAAAAACTATATATTTTATTAATATAGCACTTTTCATAACAAAGTGCACTCCACGAGGAAATTAGGTTAGCCAACTCTGGATATGTACTCCTCAAAACCTACTTTTACAAGAAGGCATTCTTATAGCAATCTGTTGTGTCTTACCCATCTTTGACTACTAAAATTTTTACAATTCATATTTTTTTTTAGTATTTATTGCATGACTTGTTTTAATTGTTACTGTATTTATTGTACACTTTGCTTTATCAGGTCCTATGTTACACCTTTTATCGTGTTTACTCTTGATGATTGATGGTGTGTATCATTTTTCCTTGTTATGTACAGCATTTTGTCACTATGTTTTGAAAAGTGCGATACAAATAAGGTTTATTCTAAGTATTATTGTTGTTGTTGTTGCAGAAAGAAATGAAAAGCCAGACCCAGCAGACAAAATGAGAATAAGGCCAAAGGACGTGAGCCTAGAGGAAGTTCCTCTGCATTAGTTCCAGTGTTTTGAATTGGCTTATGCATATTAATTATACATATACATATACATGAGATGCTGCCTTGTCTTTATCTCAGTGCCAGGTGTAATTGACCCGGTGTTATATACTGCTGTGGACAGCCATTGTGTTCTGCTTCTGCAGTCCTCTCACTTCTCTCAGTCTCGCCAGGTACTGCATTATAGAAGGAGTGCCTTGTTGTTGTTTTGCTTGTGCTTTTCCATTTTTAACAACACAAAGTCGAGCCAGATGTTAAAGGTCCCGCGAGGAACGGCAGCCTGAAGAATGCTGAGCCGGGGAGGGGAGCTATACAGGAGCTCTTCAATTTGCACTGGATTGGATTTGGATTTAAATTTGGAACATTTTTAATCATTTTTTGTAACTGCTTTGGTAATAGAGAATAAATCTTGTTTTGACTCTCTGTTCTTTCTTTCCTGCTGTGTGTATTTTATGACATTTGGATTTAGGAGCTTCCGCTATCCCTAAACGGTATCTTGCGCCACCCGCTACCCGCTATCCTTATGCCGACTCCGTCATTTGCGCCTGGAGGTGTGTCCGTGGGCGTGTTTCATGCGCTATCCCTAAAGTTGCTATCTTGTGCACACACTTTAGGGAAAGCGGATAGCGGGTGGTCAGGACCACCCGCTATCCGCTATCCCTAAAGTTTGGGCTGTTAGGAGAGCGCGTCCAGGCGGCTTCAATGCGCGCCCCGACGGAGCCTCACCACGCACACGGTCGGACTGATACCGGGACGCTGCCGGAATGGACTGAGTATTACTCATATAGACTGTTTAGAGGAAAGACTGTTTTAATTGGACACTTACGCCAGCACGTTTTATTGTTTTATCATAAGCCAGCAGCTGTGCTATATTTTTATTTTTTAATATTTTATTTGCCCAATCTACCTTGTCAATAAATTAGTTTACACATAGTTCCACCTCTGCCTCTTGTGTGTGTGTTGTGTGGTGGCTGAGTTGGTGAGTCTAGTGTGTGTGCATCACCAAACAGATGCATGAGCAGATCAGTGAAGGTCATCTCTTCATGTGGAGTCTCTGGCTGAGGGCTTGTCTTAGTCTGATGTGTGTGTGTCAGACCTTAAAGCTGGGCGTCCCAGTCGCTCACCATGTGTACCATCTAATACTAAAGCTCAGCTGCAGCGGTCTGGATTCGAATCCAGCCCAGACCCTTTGCTGCATGTCACCCCGTCTCTCTGCCCTGCCTTTCCTGACACTTTCCACTGTGACTGTCTAATACAGCAGAAATGTCCAAAAATAATCTTTAAAAAAAAAAAAAAAAAAACAGGGATGGAGCTGTAGAAGCGCTTTTTCTGGACGGATCGACACTTTTGAATTTTGCTCTTAAAGGCAAAATGAGCTGGATTTGTTGCTTGTGGAGTTTTCATTTACGAGGATGGCGACAGAATGAAGGCCGTCCCCATCCTAGGAAAAAGTCTGGCCATCAGAAAACAGACCAACACCGAGTGGCTCTTGATCCTCCTCCTCTCCCTCAGCGCTCACCAGCAGGTGAAAGCTCAACCCCAGGTTCACTCTCGTTGTGGAACGAACTTTGCCCGCTTTTTTGCTTCCTTTTTTTCCGTGGTCCATGTCTGCGATTGCCAAGGCTTCCTATTGGATGTGCTATCAATCAACCTGCTGCCCAAAGTCCGACGCCCAGAAAATTCCTGAGCTCAGCAAAACAGGAAAACCCAGGCAGAGGGAAGGGTCTCTGCAGACACACACACCAACACACACTGCTAGTGGCTCATTAGTGATGATTGAGAGGGGTTATTTGGGCGCTGCTGGTGACCACACACACAGCAGGACTGTGTTTGGGCAAGAATGGGACACTCTCCTCAGCTGCAGCCCCCAATTTGTGATTCCCACTGATGCGACGGCTGGATTTGTGCGTAGAAATCTTCACTCATGCAGCTTCAAACTTTGACTCTGAGTTGATGCTCTCAGAAGGAGAGTCAGTGTCGGCCTTGCTGTCGATCTTCCTGTCCGCCTCGCCCGTTTGATTCCCTTCACGAGGGTCTCGTCATGTGAAAGATGATGTGTGTATTATGCTGCTGTCAACCTGTCTCTCACCAGTTTAATCCCCTGCAGGAACGGCTCGGAGCCCGAGGACTCGGCGCTGGCTGAGGGCGGCGTCGGGGGGGCGCTGCTCCGTATCCCCACTGTTGCTAGGAAACAGATGACGGCTGCTGGGATCGCATAGACAAGCAGCTAGTGGAGAGGGAAAACACACATAATACGGTGATAAATGGATGTTAGCACTTAAAATCAAAGGCAATTCATCACAATTAGCAGGTGAGGTCGCCGGAGCCATAGATTATTCCAACTGCAGCCACCGCAGCTGCAATCCGATAATGCCACGGGGCATTGTGGGATTCTGGTTCTGGGCCCGGAGGTTTTGGAAGCGTTGGCCATCTCAGCACCTTGTACCTTTTCTTCTATTTAAATATTGCACCCAAACTCGCTGTTCCTCTCCCTGTCCTAGGATCAACAGTTCACAGCAGCAGCAGCTTTCAAATGAAATTCATGACGCTTCCATGTTGTCAGATTTTTCTTTTTTTCCTCACTAAAACATGGCAATTCCGAGTCCCTGAATTTGAGAAACAAAGATCTTGAAATTAACTGAAAACACTGCAAAAAGTCAAAATCTTACCAAGATTATTTGTCTTATTTCAAGTAAAAATGTCTTATTTCTAGTCAAAATATCTCATTACACTTAAAATGAGACATGATCAGCTCAGAAATTCCTTGTCTTTAGACAATTTTCACTTGTTTCAAGTGAAAATTAGCTTGAAACAAGAAACAAATTTTGCCAATGGAATAAGCAAATTTTTACTTGTGACACAAGTGAACAAGTAAAAACAAATTTTGCCAATGGAATAAGCAAATTTTTACTTGTGACACAAGTGAACAAGTAAAATTTGCTTGTTCCATTGGCAAAATTTGTTTCTTGTTTCAAGCTAATTTTCACTTGTTTCAAGTAGATTTTCACTTGAAACAAGTGAAAATTGTCTAAAGACAGTTATTTCTGAGCTGATCATGTCTTATTTTAAGTGTGATGAGATATTTTGACTAGAAATAAGACATTTTTACTTGAAATAAGACAAATAATCTTGGTAAGATTTTGACTTTTTGCAGTGAAGTGCCTGAATTTGATGTAAAACCGACCAACTTTCCCCTCCCTGATTTGCTCAACTGCTATGAACAATTTAACCTGGAGCCTTTATTACTTTATCAGTTATAAAGGAAACGTTCTTTCCAAAAAACAGTGACACAGATACCCGGCATAATCCACAGCCCTCGTGGGCAAAATGTTTTGTTGGGAACTATTTCATGCCAAAGAACACCAGCAGACTGTATCCTAACTGCTTGTAATTCGTACTTGTTGTTGGTGGATTCATAAATAATTCCCAGTGAAACTCTCCCATCCTGAGAAACGTGGGTTATGATTATTATATGTGTCATTGTTTTTAGAAAGATGCTGCTGTTAAGTTTTGTTCATTATCACGGCTTGGGCTCCAACACCCATCCAGCTCCACTGGACTGGAGTGGGAGACAGATTAAGAAAACTGGAAACGTCACCAAATCACACAGAGGCTACAGTATCTGGATAGATGGATGCACTTTTTTGATATTCTGAGTGAACCGTTCCTTCACTGCTGCTCATTCATTTCTACCACCCAGATGTTCCTATTGTCTGTCTTGCAATTCAACGCTTACTTCTTTAAATACCTGCCTTCATGGTGGCAAATGTTGAAAATTTGCAGGCAACTTTTTGTGGTTTTAGAAAAGTCAAACCCATCAACGGCTCTGGAGATTTCCTCGTTTATAAATAATTATAATGATTAGGGATGCACGAGAATCCAAATCTATGTACGGGAAGCAACAAATAATGGCTTTCTGCCGAATAAATTACCCTTCCAAACATTTTTCTTAAAGTTCGGCTTCAAATAATACATGCAGTTTCCTCATAATCTCAGTTTTCCTGCGAAGGATAATGTTACTTTGGCCTCCAGCTCTTTAGTTTGAAATTGTGGAAACTACCCCTTATCCTGCGTAGCGGACGGAGATCGACCAAAAGAATAGACAATAAAAGTCACAGTGCACAAAAAAATGTGGATAATATTATATTTCCTTTGATTTGCAAAATATACAGTTGTCATAGTGGTTTTCCTAAACCTATATTGTTTTAATAAGCAGAATTTCAGTCATTTTGTATTTATTTGTGGTTAAAATCCAATGATGAGAAAAAAAAAAATTACTTCCACTTTAAGCCACGGCCACCATTTCTCCCAAATCTGAATATGAATTATTTTGCCCCAAAACAAATACAAATACAAAGCGTGGCGCCTCCACACACCCTTAATAATAATCAGTTCAACTCACCAGGACGGGGATCTGGTCGTACGTCACAGCGACCTTGGGAGAGATGATGTTGGCGAGCAGGACGCCCAGCGGATTGGCTGAGAGGGGAACAGAGAAGTGGAAGTGAGATTTCCCTTTAGTCAGAAACCCTGCCCGTCTTCTCTCTGTCCCACATTAGGAGCCTGTGAGGCCTTCACTTTCTGTTCCCTCCTCACGTGAGCGCCGCTCGTGTCTTCACGCTCGGGTGATGGCATAATATGACTGAGAACTCACATCACGCCAGGCTGAATTAAACCCACTGTTCCTCCCCGCCTGGCTCTAATACGCTCTCATCTTCAAGTGTTGTCTTTTTCCTTTTTCCTTTTCACGTTTTAAAACTTCTCTCCTGTGAAATCTTTCAGGGGTCACAGGAGTGCTGTCAGGCCACTGTGGCTCTGACCGCCGACCAAAGCCGCCTCTCATGCTGCACTCGAGCACGTCGCTCAAGATAGAAGGGTCAGATAAATGCCTAAAATGTAAAAATGTAAATGTAAGCGCGGTGATGTATGATTCATCAGTTTTTTTTTTTTAAGGTTCACTGGAGTTTGATGCGCTGACATAATCACATCCCTGAGTTCAGTCCTGGTGCAAAGTGCTTGCTGACTGCCTGCTGTGCGTTTAAGGCCCAAACATGTGACGCCAAAATTTCTATCAGCTGGTTCATCTTTTCTGGATGCACGTCTGTTTGATTCCTGGAGCAAGGCGGCATCCACGGCTAATTTTCTCGTTTTAATTAATGCCAATTTTCCCGTCACAGTCATTTGGAGTTCATCAGTGCTGATTGCAGAGTTTTTAGGACATTCATCGGGCTGAAATTTCTCTCGCGGCTGCTGTTGTGAGCGATCTAAACTGTTAACTGTGATGGGCGAGGACGTGCACAAACAGATGGGAGAGTGTTGGTTTTTGCATCCTCCAAGTGAAAACACCACTGATGGTTTTGCTTGTGTGTACAAGATTTTGCGAGCATGCAAAAATGTGAGCCCAGTGCTCATCCACACTTTATGGCACCAGCTGAAACTGACCTAGTTTCTCCTTAATTTATTATGCGCACTAAAAATGGCCCAACAGCAACTGGAGGCACAAGCACTAATAAAGAAAACGCAATGAGGCTGGATGCCGTCGTGGAAAGTGGACATCCAGTGTTGTAAGTAATATCAATATCAATATCCCGCTTCCATCCACAGCTGTTCAACCTGTTTCCAGAATTTTCTTGAACCACTTGTCATGATGCCACTTTACAATAAGACTACTTCTGAAAGCTTTATGAATGGTTTATCATTAGGTTATTAATGAGGTCGTAAACACATTATAAATCATTCATAAACAAGTTATAACACAGTTTTTATACATCGATGCAGATGCAGAGGATGGCTGACTGAAACAGGGACGAGATAAAGTTAACAAGTGAGATCTGAGATTTAATAGTGCAGCAGCAACTTGATCTTGCCAAATAGTGAGCCTGCTCTGATGTATGAAAACTGTGATAGTCTTTATAACTCCTTATTAATAATTTATAAAGTGTCTACAAACTAAATAATAACCTAAGTATAACCATTCATAAGACATTTATAGGCTAGTCTTACTGTAAAGTGAACTGCACTGGAAACAAGGGCGATTTTCTCATCGCATTGGCAGATTTTATCACTTCTTTTAAGAAAAACAAAAACAAAATAATAACTTATTATGTTCATATGATTTCTTTCTTTAATTTCTTTTTTTTTTGTAAAGGATGTTTAGTGGCAGTCAGAACAGAAAAAGTCCTGATCAAACTTCACCATCATTTTGCAGGCAGTTGGTGTTAAATTATACACGACTCAGTCTGACTGGTGACAGATGCTTACGTGTCTGCAAAGCCATGCTTTATTGGTTGCCATGCCAACTCCTGTGAGTCTACCCAGAGATAAAATTATTTTTTTGCTTTCTTGTTTATTCCTGTACTCGTCTCCACTCCTTTTTTGTATTAAAGACTTAATAGCAGCTTATGGGCTCCTACTGTGGCAACCCTAACCCTGAGGATGTTATTGCGGCATAAAAAACATCTCATACAATTTTTTGGTTACATTCTCACCCAGCTCTTCTTAGGAAAACACAGATCACTCACACATGGAGGCGATGGTGTTGGCCGTGGCGCGCTGGTGCTCGGGGAACCAGAGCGCTGCCAGCTTGGTGGGGGTGAAGATGATGAGCGGCTGGGCCAGGGCGCCCAGCGTCTGACCCACCATCACCACCGGGTAGACGGCGCTGATCCCCAAACTCTGCAGCGAGCCCACTAAACGCAGCAGCGCCCCGAACATGTTCAGCCAGGATCCCACGATCAGCTGCCAGGTGGGGACAGCAGGGGGTTAAACATCAAAACATCACCGAGGCGCCTCATGAATTTTGTTTACTACTATTTTTACGCGTTCATTCCTGTGTTGGTTCTGCACTGCACCTTCTAGAGATCACCTGTCAATCAAACAGTGTGGGCGGGACTTGAAGCTCCTTGTGATGGAGTTTGAGTTTCTCTTTTCTTTGTCTGTTCATCTGCCTACCCAGCTGTTGTTGTTCTGTTTATTCCAAACAAAGTGAAAACGTAAAATGCAGCCAGACAGCGAGTATTTAGCTCAGACAGTGTAAAAGCTGATTATGAACATGGATTAATGTTGAGTTACAGAGAACAGCCAAACATTTCTTTAAATGAAAATGTTATTTCAACAACTATGGAAGTCTGATTTTATGTAAAACACACAATGTTATCATTTTATGCCTTTTTTGACACTTGCCTTAATCCAACAACAGTTTGTGTCTATGTAAATCATATTTATATTGAGTCATATTTATTATCACTGGAGGTTTTTAAATGTATTCTCTTGACAAAGTCATGCTCTAGTGACTTGTGGACAATTTCTTCCCTGTTTGTTCTGCAGTCACTTCCCCCTTGGCAAAGGAATTCAACCACACTGTTTTTATTTGTTTATACTGGGGCTTTTGGTAATCTTCCAATATGAAATATAAGAAAAATGGGGCACCAACTCAGGGCTATAAGACATAAATCCACCGCACTGCAGATTATCAACATGTGGTCTTCAGCCTCACCACTCAGACCTTTAAAAGTGCAGTGTTAAATATTTTATCACCATGATATATTCGTTGTATATATTACTATATTAGACGGTTGGTGATCAATAACCAAACACTCAACAAATACTTATTGTTGGTATTGTAAGTATTATTATTGTAGCATTTTTCCTTGTGATTTCATTTTTGTTTTTTCCCTTTATGCGACATGCTGTTGGATCTTTGCTCAAGTAAGGCATTTTACAGTACATATTTTAGAGAGCTGCCAAAATTTCTCACATCATGCTTTTAGGGGAGCTCATGTCTTATTAAGGGCAGCTGAGCTCCTCCTGCTCCCCTGTAGCTCCACCCTGCAGGTAGACAGTTTGTGCTTTTACTCATTAACCAGCTGCTTTACAGCCGACCTGCACTTCAGTCTGGATTTGATCCACCTCCGAATGCATCCTGAGGACGCAGTGCTGCTGTTTACACCTGTACTTAGAGGTGTCAGCTCGTATTCAGATTTCACAGGATGGATGTTGATACCAGGCGGGAACGAGGCCTCAGAAGACCCCCTGATGAACCGTCGGTGTGTTTCGTACCGTGATCCGCAGCCCGAGGGTGTCCAGCATCCAGGTGGTGCCGAAGCTGAGCGGGATGGCCACCACCATGTAGACCAGAGACAGCCAGTTGATTTGCTCCAGGCTGGCCTTCAGGTACTGGGCCGACTGGTCTGCTACTGGTGCGAAGGTCAGCCATAGCTGCAGGAACAAGGGAAGAGTTTCAATCAGAGAGGAAGTTTTTACTGTTTTTATTGGTTAACTCCTACAAAATGATTTCTAATATCTGAAGGGAGAACTCACTCTGAAATATCACTTATTACTGTTATTTGTTCAAATGCTGAAATGTTAAATCGTTACTTCCCTAGAGCGTGAGATCAGCTGGTATTTCTTAAGGACTGAGACATGAATGTCAGGTATCCATTTTTCATAAATTTCTACATTGATCATTTTTGAATGGAAACCTTCAACAGTACATAGGCAGGAGGTTCATATTCTTTACAGAAAACATGTGTAGTGATTTACAGATTTACAGCATCCTGGAGAAAGTTTAAGTGCCTGAAAAAAGTGTGACTTTGTATTTTCTACAACAATAATAATAATGTGTTTAAATTCATTTAAAAGGCAGTTAAAGTTTACAATGTGCTCTACACAAAGAGGAATATATTTTACAAAAAAAGAGACAAAAAAAAAAATCAGGAAATATATAAAAAGAGTTATAAGTCACATGTGTGACTTATAAGATGAGTCAGCGAGCATGACTTCCTCCAGCAGGCCTGGCGGTGGCATCAGCCCCCCTCCAGACGACTAAAACATCTGCAGTGAAGCTAAGGTGTCACATCTAGTAACGCTTTCAACATCAATCATTAGGGATCATTTAAATTTAGTTCAAAACCAAGCGTTAAAACGCTAAAATCGAGAACACGTGGTCTCTTTTATCTGCCACGTCCTTTGCCAAGTCCTTTAAACCCCCGCTCCTGTTTTCAGAGGCAGATTGAGATATGATGTTTGTGATGTTTGACTGAGATCAGAGCATGCACGACCCTCTCTAAGTTCAATTTTGATTTTATTTAGAGCCCGTATGCACTGTTTCACTCTCAAAGGGGCTTTTACACCGTTTATAGAAAACAAAACATGACATAACAAAACGACGCCTCCTGACCTGAATCCTCATAGCAGGCAAAAAGAAATAAATAAATAAAACACTCCCCACCAAAACCC
This sequence comes from Myripristis murdjan, assembly GCF_902150065.1. Taxonomy (NCBI): domain Eukaryota; kingdom Metazoa; phylum Chordata; class Actinopteri; order Holocentriformes; family Holocentridae; genus Myripristis; species Myripristis murdjan. The sequence goes on from NC_043989.1 coordinate 5,153,803, forward strand.
CTGAAGCCAATAAAGGGGAAAAATGGAAGAAAATCTGCAGCGTGTGAGAGACTGGCTTGAACCCAGCAGCGTTAAATGTCAATACAGTGAAAAAAAACAAAGGCAAAACTAAATCTTGTGCCGGGTACTGACGCTGTCTTTTCTGTGCGCAGTCAGTTTGTGTAATAGATGACAAAGAGGTTACAGCACACTGACTCATTTGACTGAATTGATTCATTTCTGTGTCATGCATGATGTTCCTGCTCTCTCTACATCCGCAGCAGTTTGCAGAGATCAGAGGGCCGTGACGGTCACGATGGTCGAATATCTAGCTGAGAAACGGCACCATCAAGTCTGGAAAAAATGTGAAATGGCTAAAAGAAGATGGCTAAAAGAACGTATATCCTCATAAAAAAAACTTATTCCATTAAGGGAAAACAAGAGATGTTCAAAAATGTATTGGGTCCTTTTATCAATGACCTTGAAAATGAATGAATGAGTGAATTTATAGATAATCAAGCTCTTCTACAAAGAGCAGGATGGAAGTCTGGCAAGTCCAATCGGCCTGATGGGGGCGCTATAATTAACCTTTAAAACTCCTACGCCGAAAGTCCAATTTACATGAAATTTGGTACAGACATGCATGAATCCTCACTCTACAAATTTGCCTCAAGAACCAATAAGGTCCACCACACTGGATTTCCCGCAATTTTGAATTTTTTGAAACACATTTTTGGACATCTCCTTCTTGGCCGTAGGTCCAATTCCTTCGAAATTCGCTGTGGATCATTTTTGGACCAAGCTGATCAAAAACGGCATAAGGCTTTTTGATATCTTGCTTCCTTTTCAAGATATTGACCAGTGAATGTGCATGTGCATGGTTTCACACATAAATGGACAAAAGTCAACAACGGTTGGGCCAATCATCTCAAAACTCACAGGATATCTTCAAATAAGTACCTGAAACATACCCTGAGAATTTCATTCAAATCGACTACTAGGGGGCGCTATAAATGCATAAATTAGGCGTGGTGTGACATAAATCGGACTAGAAATCATCAGTTGTTTGCCCAGCCATTTCAAAACTCACAGTATCTGTGCAACATCAGTGCCTGAAACACACCCTGAAAGTTATTTTTAATGAAACTGGTGAAACTTTCAACTTCTAACGGTCCCAGAACTGCTGCTTGTGGCTGTATTCATTGTTTATTTTTACTTCAGAGCCTTAAAGATGTTTTACAATCATCTATTTATTTATTTTTGCAGTTTTAACCTGTCTTATATATGTTTATATACATGGATTTATGTATTCTTATGTTTCTTCAAAAAAATAATAAAGAAACTAATAAAGAAAAAAAATCTGTCCGGCCACAACAGAATCATCACAGAATCATCACACTTTATTACGAACACATACTCGTAACTAAAACATATCGTGTGACATGAACACTGTAAACCATGAATAAAAGGATGACTAGACATGATTTTTTTTTTTTTTTTGTTGTTCATTTAACTTCCAGATTATGCATATATGTGTGAGTACATTGAACTCTGTGACTGTGTGAGATTTCAATGCCAGTAATCTGGATATTAACACAATCCTGGTTTCAGAGTCTAAAAACCAGCATATGATGTTGATGCCTGTAGAACTGCGTGAGCATCGTGGGGTCATGTGATACAGACTTGCACCTTAAAGAAAAAAAAAAAAAAAAAAAAAAAAAAAGGATATGACAGGACGTGCCCAGCTCATGTGACACAGTTAACCATGAGTCACACAGGCCCATTCTGCTTGTTCAGCCTATTCTCACATAGCTCGGCTTTATGTGCAGCCCCTTCAGCCACGCAGGCCACAATCGGACATTTACAGGCTGTGTGGACAAACTGAGGAAAGAAACGACGCTGTGGGACGGAGGGCGGTGCAGAGACACACATGCACAGCCAAGACAAAGTCAGGAACTAACTCATCTGTGCAGGGATTATATCACTAATTATCCTGTCTGCATGTGCATGTTATCAGGCCGGACTAATTAGATGAGCTAATGATTGCATTGCAGGAATGATAAGAATATGGCATCAACAGGACAGCACCGCCGACCCTTGAAAACAGTTTTACTCTAATTTATTTTGCTTCTGCTGCTGTCAAGATGGCATGTAGACCGCCACACAAGCCGTGTGGTAAGTGGGATGATCTACTCCAAGGCGGCCTGTTACCGAAAAATAACAACCTGGGCTGAGGAACCCCCTCCGCGCCTCCGCCTCGGTCATTATTTTTCCATAACAGACCGCCTTGTGGAGGATTATCCATTACGTACCGACTGACTTTGCGTTTAGCTGCAGGAACGTGTGTGAGTGGACTTTCTGCAACTTTTAAGGCAAAAGGTTTTCTCCAGAAAAACGGACTCAGAGAAATTTAACTGTTGTTTTTTTTCATTGAGTTAATTTAACACACACATGCAGATTTTCATCACAGCCGCCTGCACCGGTGAAACCTTGTTCAACGGCATCGCAGCATCAGTTGCAAAAGTATTTAAATCATTTATTGTCCCTGCTACACTTTGCCAGGCGGCCTGGGGTTTGAACTGGTGACACACATCAGAAACAAATCACAGCTTAAAACTCTCATTCATCGCCTTTATTCAATTATTCCTATTTGAGTCACAGGGACTAGATCCCAGCATGCAGAGGGCTAACAATAACTGAGCAGTGCAATAATGTAAGGTGACCCTTTTTCTTCTGAAACATGAAGATATTAGTTAAACATTCTTAATTCAATGCATTCTTTAAAAACCCCATGAAATGGATTTTATTTGAAGGGATAAGGTGGATGAGAGAGGATGTGTAAAAGTTTTATTGGCTGACATTTTAATTTACACCCACTAGTGCAGAATGATGTGACTATTCAAGACTTTGTTTTCCAGAAAGTAGAAGTCATGTGAGATCACCACATGATCTTTTTTTTTTTTTTTAAAGAATCATAAACGATTTGATTCAAGCCAAAGTGAGAGCGATTCATTCTATTTATTTCTATAAATAGAATGAATCATCACACCCCTAATTCTTATCCGTGAGCAATTTAGAGTCTCCAGTTGACCTGACCTGTTTGTCTTCACAACGTGGGAAGAAACCTGACGAGCTGGGAATTGAAATCCACCACCCCGGGTTAAAACAATAAAACCATAAAGCCAAAGGAACGTCTCATTGTAGCAACAAGGAATCAATACCAAGGTCAATAACACTGAAGCCGACCCGTGCAAGCCGCCTGCTGTAAAGATTAACCCGACATTCACAAGAGCCGGGCAAGTCTGATTTACAAACGTGGAAGTCTGGACGTGCGGCGGCAATGAAAGTATATTTAGGAGGTGAATGGAGGCGACCTGTCAACTAAACACCGAGGAGACAAAGAGGACAGTTCAGTTCTGTCTTTTATGGGCATTCAAGAAAATCTAATTTATGCGGCCGAGTTTGACGGCAGGCCTGTCAGCTGATTTGGACACACAATGCCGCCACTGTCCCGCGCGTGTGTCAGGCCGGCGCTTCATATTAGGCCGGCCGCCGTCACACACATTGCCGCTTTTGTTATTTCACAGGCCCGTCCCGTACGCAGGCGTGCTGGCTAGTGCTGAGAGATGGTGCGATACAACTCAGATGGGCACCTGTGGCTTTGAGTTACTGTTGGGTTTCTTTTTTTTTTTTTTGGATCAGGTGATTCCTCGGACTCCTCTGGCCCGATTCGTACAAAAACTGGGGCAAATTTCTCATTTTGGCATTGTGCTTTGGGGTTTAAAGACGTATGCAAATAACACAGCAATTAAAAGCCAACATTTTGATGTGTCTTGATACTGACTGCATGTGGGCTGTTTACTTGTGTTCACGTGCTGTTTAAACTGCGTGCAGACGAGGTGCTTCTCAGTTGGAAGAAGCTCAAAGTGATGATTCCTCCGCCTTCAAGGTGAGCGACCCCCGCTGAGCAAGGCATTCATTTTTAGTTGAATTTCAAAAGGAAGAGCTGGAAAAGACCTTGAACAGCGAAAAGAACCAACCGCTGAAAAGTCCTTGGCTTTGTGTTTGTGTGCAGCCGTTTCTGAAGTTCTTTGCAAAAATCGGCCATTGATTGGAATCAAGGGATGGAGCCTGGTTTAAGCAAAGCAACAGAAAAACAGACACACAATGTGGTTTCCATTAGGAGTGCAACTAATCATCATTTTGACTGCTGATTAATCTACTGATTATTTTTTTTTTAATTAACTGATTATTTGGTCTATAAAATATCAAAAAAAACAACTGACAAATGTTCATAGGAAGGTAGCAGAGTCCAAATTGATGTGGTGAAGCCACTGTTTGATTCTAAATGATTTTTTACTTGATAAATTGACTAAAGCGGTTAATCAGCTATCTAAACATTAACCTAATCAATTTTCTATCAATCGACCAATCAATTAATCAGCTAATCCTCTCAGTCCGACTTTCTAACGGTCTTTAAAGTAAGTCTGGTGGTGTATGTTCTACATGCTGTTGCAGAAACCTTTGCACCCCACCAAAAAAAATTAGGATAACACGGATCTAAAAAAAAAAAAAAAAAAAAATCATAATGAATTAATTTACAAGGCACACACAATCAATGATATGCCACGGCTCTTAAATTCTCAATAGCACCACTAACATCTGGTAGATTAATTGTCTCAGCTGCCCATCAGTTTTGATTTGCCAGAACAGGACTGACTCTGTGCCAGCTGAGCTCCTTTTGTGATGGGAGCAGCGGGCCCCTGGAAACAATGGCTCCCTTGGAGGGGACGGCTCCCATGGGAGCTGTAAATGGGTGAGGGAGGGGCTCAGTTTGCATGACTGAGACAGGCACGCTTGCCTCCAGGCACACTTAGCTGGAAACGACAAGATCCACAGGGAATATCATGTTCTGCTAAACATGAGGGAGCCTCACACAGCCTTTACCTGCAGACACACACATCTACTGTTCGACACCAAAAAGGATCTCAGGAATCTCAGGCCCTGTTCACAAAGGAGCTACACCTGAATGTCACTCCTCATCTCAGTGCTTAAACGGGCTTATCGATCGAACTTCCAGTGCAAATTCCCAGGAAAAGTCATAGCAGGACATTCTGCAAGGGGAAATAGACTGTATAGACAAAAGTATTGGATCACCTGCACCTGACATCGACAGGAGCTTTAATGACATCCAATGCTAAATCCACAGGCATTAATATGGAGTTGGTCCCCCTTTGCAGCTAGAACAGCTTCCACTCTTCTGGAAGGCTTTCTACCAGATGTTGGAGTGTGTCTGTGGGAGTTTTTGCCCGTTCAACCAGAAGAGCATTTGTGAGCTCAGACTCTGATGTTGGACCAGAGGGCCTGGCTCCCAGTCTAGTTCATCCAAAAGGTGTTAGATGGGGTTGAGGTCGGGGCTCTGTGCAGGCCGGTCAAGGACTTCCACACCCAAACTCACCCAGCCACGCCTTTATGGAGCTGCTCTGTGCACTGGGGCTCAGTCATTGCTGGGACAGAAAAGGGCCTTCCTTCCCCAAACTGGTCCCACAAGCTGGAAGCAGAGAATTGTCCAAAATGTCTCGGTGAGCTGAAGCATTAAGATTTCCCTTCAGTGGAGCTGAGGGGCTGAGGCCGAGCCCAGAAACACCAGCCACAGCGTTATCCCTCCTCCAGCAAACGCACAGTCGGCACAATGTGGTCAGGCAGGGAACGTTCTCCCTGGCGTTCCCCAAACCCAGACTCGTCCATCAGACCGCCACATAGAGACGCCTGATTGGTCGCTCCACAGAACGCGTTTCCGCCGCTCCAGAGTCTGGCGGCGCCGTGCTGTACACCGCTCCATCCGATGCTTGGCATTGGGATTGATGATGTGAGGCTGGCGTGCGGCCGCTCAGCCATGGAAACCCATGCCATGAAGCTCCCGGCACTCAGTTTCTGTGCTGATGTTAACGCCAGAGGAGGTTTGGAGCTCTGCAGTTACTGAGTCGGCAGATCGTCGGCCACTTATACGCACTATGAGCCTCAGCGCTCAGCGACAACAACGCTGGAGTTCAGTGAGCTCTCTAGAACGAGCCATTCTTTCACAAATGTTTGTAAAGGCAGACTGCATGGCTAGCTGCTGGATTTAATACACCTGTGGCAACGGGACTGAATGAAACACCTGAATTCAGTGATTAAGAGGTGTGGCCCAGTGCTTTTGTCCATACAGTGTATTTTGGTTCTATAACTTGGACTTTGGACTTGATCTTTTCTTGACTCCAAATGCATGTTGGAAACATCACATTTATACCGTTTACGAGTTAACAGCCTCCTCGAAGTTGTAACTACATGTGTGAGATTCAGAAATATTGATGATGCTCGATTTTCTGAGTTGTGATGTTTCGTGACGATAAAAGCGGTTGCTTTCTTCTTCAGCAGCAGAATCTCTGCTCTTCACTTCGCTGCTGGAGCGGAAAGCAACACCTCAATGTTTAGTCTTTGTAGTTTTATAAAACCCTTTGGAAAAAAACACCATGTTAACATCACCCAGTCAAGTCAGCAGCTTGTACTTCCCTGTGTCAGATGTACAAGCTTCCAACTTCCAACACAGCTTTTTTTTTTTTTTTTTGCATGAGTTGACGGAGGCACATTCAGGGATGGACTGGGACTAAAAAACAGCCTTGGACTCTGACCCAGCCCAGCTCTCAACAAACGCTGTGGCCCCTGGCCGCGGTGTCATGATGCCTTAATGCGCCTTTGAAAGTAAGCTTGTGCTTTGTGCTTCTCTCATGTAATTATTGTTTTATTTCTTGCCTACATGAGTGACACAAACTGGATCTGGGCTGAGAGGGAGCAAGTCTGTGCTCCAGACAGTACTCACCACTGTCCCTGCACTAGTCTGTGGAGCCTCCAGCAGCTCAGCTCTCTGTCCCTCATCATCATGAGAGGCTGAGGCTGCAGCACTCATACACTCACTCGACACTCACTTCTTCACTCATACTGTGCTGCTGCTGCTACTGCTGGCAGTGATTAATTAATTTGCAAAAATTATGTCAATTTGCGACATTTCTAGGCATCACTCTCCAGGGATTTAAGCCTTTTCTCTCTAACCTTTTCAGTACCACCCTTTTCTTTCTGTTTTCTTAGATTTGTATCTGTATCATTTCATTCGTGCACTGTCCGATGAGGCTGTAACCATGGTAACCGACGTAAACTGCTTCCACTAGAGGCTCACGATGCTCATGCTCTCTGTGTCCGCTCTTATGACTTCTTGAGTGTTAGCTTGCCACGTAAGAACTAAATCTTTAGATTAGTGCCCCCCGTCACTTAAAATGATGATGTTCAAAATGGAAAAAAAGACGATGCATGTGTGTCAACCACCAGCCAGTCTCTGAAACACTCAGATGGCCAGTCCGCCCCGGGCACGCTCAATGTACCTTTGACCTCCTGGATCCAGATGCAGCAGGAACTTTATCACATGTCCTTCAAATCGACTGTTTCACTTCTCTATCAAATGTTCAATAAAGAAGAAATGCCACAAAAATCAATGACCTGACGTGGATTGGCCTTTCTAGCGTCTAATAATTTAACATTTGCTATGAAATAATCATCATTTTTCCCAGTTAAACTAAAAATATACAGGCGGTGATATAGCACAAGTCTCTTACGGCTATGGGCTCCCTTTTTTTTTTTCGGTTCAGGGATCAAAGAGTTCAGATTAGACCAAAGCTCGGTTTGAAACAAAGAGCCTAAACTGCACAAGACTTAGATCACATGCTTTCCAACCACGGTTCCTATAATAAAGAATGTATGGAGCACAGTTAGAAACACATTAGCCTTATCTGAGGAACTTTTATCTTCTGACCGACAGAGCAGGGAGGAACGGACCAACACACACACATGACATGGATCCATAGACTGAAGGTTATGAGAGCATTTTGATGCTGGTGTCTGTTTTTTTTTTTTTTTTTTTTTTTCCCCCATTAACTTGTACTGACATCAGCAAACACACTTTTTTCCTCCATGGCTTTTCTGGTTACAATAGATACAATTTCAAGTTTATCATTTGGGTTTTATACTGAGTCCCTGGCAGAAAAGCAAAAATATTAGGCTGAATATGTTCTAATGGATGCTAATGGATATCAGCTGTCAACTACATTTCTTTTTTATGTTGTTAACTTGTACTATTGTCTATTTTTTTTTTTTTTTTTAGAGATTCTTGATGTGAAATAATAATTTCTTCACTCACATGCATGTAGAGGAGGGAAAAGCCAGCTTTCGATTTACAGAATTGAGCTGTTTTTTTGTTTTTGTTTTTCCACGTTTAGCCTGCAGGCTGACATAAATCACAGATTCATGGTGCACGTCAGAGGTTTCCAAACTGGTGTCCGGGGACCCCACAGCGTCCTTCAGGGGGCTCCAGGGTACACAGGGCCACAGCAAAACGAGTAAAACGTTTATTTTCCACTAATATTTCATGTACTAGAAGTCAGCGGCACGGTGGGGAAATGAAGGACGAGTGGTTTCACTGGAGGTTTCATGGCTCATTTCCCTCCACACCTGCAGCGCAGACAGTAATAAATGTTCTGAATCATAACTAAAAACAAACCCTGCAGTATCGCCACCAATGACCAGCTGTCACCTTCAACACAAAACCATTTGCATTGCTACCAGCCTTGAAAAAAAAGAAAAACATAAATTTGACAAACCTTAGGAATGGTTTCCTAATTGAGCTCATACAGTATAAAAAAAATAAAAATAAAAAAAAAAAAGTTTGGGAACCCTGGTCAACACAGTTAACCTGGTGTACACAGGTTTACTTTATTACATTCACTCTCACTGTGTGAATTTCTTATCTCTGCATTTATCGTCATCATATTTTGTAGGGATTAATGCACACTTTTAGACATAATGTGTGTACTTTATTCACAAATTTCCGAGATATATGGTTTTATTATTCTTATTTCTTGCTCTGTTTCTTATAATCTGATTTAATTTGAGCAGCTACAACTGATCCAGTTTCAATCAATCAAGTATTTCTGATTCTGATCTAAGTTAGATGGGGAGAAACATTAAATGCATGCACTTTTTCTCAGGCTCATTAGGCCTACATGGGTTTTTTTTTTTTTATTGTAGGCTGCATTGTGTCTGTACTCACGGCGGAGTTGGAGCAGTTCAGCAGGCACAGCACCAGCAGGATGAACCACCTCCTCTTGTAAACTTTGAAGGCGAGCAGCTTCTCCAGCTCCCTGTTGGGTTTCCTCTCGGCGGCGGGGCAGACCTCCCTCTGCTCCCCGGACTCTCCCCCCTCCTGCTCCATTACAGTTAATTACTTAATAACTTCTTCCTTAACAATGTAACACTGAATAACAGGATCAGTCACCAAGACAGCCTGAACTTCACATTGACTCTCATCACGTCGAGAAAAAAAGTGGTGCGACTTCTAAACTAGTCTGAGTCCATTGTGCTGCTCGCCGGTACAGACTGTAACGTCTGTTTTTATCCAACAATGTTCCGGGTTTGGAAAAAAAAAAAGTCGGCAAAGCGTCGCTGTGCGTTCCAGGTGTGGCGGCGGCACCGAAGATCCTCTATTTTACAAGATGACTCACGCGGCAGGACAGTTGAGATGTCATTCCCGTGTGGAGAGCGGAGACGTGTTGTGGTAGCCCAGGGGCAGGCAGCCATGTGATTTCACTGATTAGTCCCTCCTGTCTGCTGGCAGGTGAGGTGATCAGTGAAGTCACCTGGAGGAGTTTTTGGTTGGAATGAAAACCTGCAGCCTCTTGGGCCCTCCATGGCACCTGGTCTGACACACCTGTACTGTTTCAGCTCTGCTCTTTCACACCCGATCCATTTAAGGGTGCATGAGGTTGCATGGGCCTTAATGGGGTCAGGTTTGCAAGAGTAGAGCTGGAATGAAAACCTGCAGGACGGGACTTAACCTAAAAACCTAAAACAAACTTAGTACCTTACAAGCCACCCCTGTTTCTAGAAATAAAGTTCCTTTTGTTGTTGTTACAAAAAGTAATTTCCCCCTGGGGATCAATAAAGTATTCTGATTCTGATTCTGATTCTGATTCTGATTTCATTTCATTAAATGCCTTCCAAAAATAAACAAACAAATAAATAAAACTTAAATTAAATTAATGATTTAAAAAAAAAAAACAAACTGTCCTACAATAGAGATTTAATAGCTTTTAAAGAAGTAATGACCAACATGTGCTTATATCAATAGTAAAGAAAATATAAGTAAACAAGGGATAAAAATAATAAATAAACAAACAAACACAAATAAATAAATAAACTGTTAAGTCTATAAAAAGTTAGCAGATGAGTGGATAAATTATGCAATTTAATATAGCACTATAATAGTGATTTCTGCCCCTGCACACTCTTTGCAGCTCTGAAAAACTCTGTAGTAAGGTTAGTGCACTCACATCACTGTTTTTCTGGTAATGAATAAGTTACTGCATTTGTTTTTCAGTGTATATTATTCATTATTGATGCCTCTCTTTCTGTCTGTCTGTTATTTTACTTTCATATGATGTGGTTAATTTTTTCAGTCCAGTTTTAAAACAAAGAAGACAGTACCAATGTCAGCTCAGTGATAACACGATTGAAAGCCACTTTCAAAATGTGGAAACAACAATTAACATCAGAATTTAGAAATATTTGAACTAACAGAAGAAAACAACATGACCATCATCAGACCCTCACCACAGTGGATATACTGCAGATCTGTCATTATTATTTAATATTATTGAATTACATAACAGCAGGCTGTGTTATAAACAGTCATAAAGTCTTTCTGAGTGGTTAAACTGAAAGTGCTCCAATCAGTCAGCCTGCTTATACTCACTAAGTACAATAGCTAATCACTATTAGGGCAATTAATGTCTCAGATTAGTGGTAATTTGCTTGTGCGTAGTGCAGCACACCGTACTCAGGAGCAAATTTCGCAATAACAAAGCTGAACTGAAGGCTCATACAGAACCATAAATCTGACACCTCAAGTGCACCTACAGCCAAGAACACTTCAAGTCTCTGCAGGAAAACTAAATGGGAAATTTACTCCCAGAACCAGGTGGTTGAACTGTTTTCTGCATCCACACTGGTTTTCATGGAGAAATTAACACAAATGTTGTTTTTCCCCCTTATTTACAAAGGTTTCATGGTGAAAATACTTGGTCATCGATTCAGAGATTTAACGCACAATTTATGAACATATTTAATTCCACTATATTTAATCCTTTCATCAAACTCTGCACAGTTTGCAGCAACACAGATTTCATTGTGGATTAAGTGTCAATCTGGCACTGCCGCCTGAAACAAAATTAACTCCTCAAAAATGACTCAACAGAAGAAAAAACCAAACATGCATTTTATTTCCATTTGCTGACAGCGTCTGTGATGTGTGATGCCTCCAACAGAAGATATCTGGAATCTGATGAGGTTTGTGTCGACTGAACCAGAGACAGAGTGAGAGCTCTTCACGTCCTCAGCCTCTCTGACTGTACACACTCCTCTTCCCAACATGAGAGTCTGTCTTAGCGCCTGTTGTGTTCAGTGTTGCTCCTCAACTGCCTGCGGCTTGGATTTGAAACTGGAAGTGAAACCGCTCACACAACAGTAAGTTTATATTTCTAGGAATCGAAAGCAGGCCCCCCCCTAACAATAACAATTCATTTATACACCATTTATTCATTGTAGAAATATGAATTTATTCCTTTAAATTGCCCATAAGTGTGACTGTGTGACTGTTTTTGTCTTCAGTCAGTGAAAATAACCATGGATGGAAAATATATTTATTTGGTAAACATATAATACAGACATCATGTGAAGTGGGTTAGAAGCTGTGTGTTGTGTGTGTGTGTTTTTTTTTGGGTGGGGTGGGGTGGGGGGTGGGGGGTGGGTGTAAATGATGATTTATGATTATTTCCCTGCTTTTTCTATCAAGACCAGTTATTCACTTCTGAGTGCCACAATCAAATTACAATCCCCTCTATGAATATCATAAAGATTTTAGTGATTTTTTTTTTTTTTTTTTTTTTTTTTGTAGTCAGGGGCGGCACTATACAGACTTCCCGGGGTAATTGATTGCCACAAATAATTAAGTCAGGCTTATTATTCCTGTTAGAGGTTGACAGAGCTCGGCTGTAACATGTTGCACTGCCCTCCGGAGGTCTTTATTCTGAGGGGAGAAATTATGATAATGGGTAATTTGTGAATTATGCAAAGAGGTAATACTAAGTAGTCACATGCTCAGGAGTTTATTAACATCAAGTTGTATTGCCTTTCTTCACTGGAGGGTAATTACTGTCAACAACAGAGGGCAGGGTTGTGATTCACGAGCCTCTGCTTCTCTGTGTCGGGTTTATTCTCACTCAGCTCTTTTCCTGCTTATTTAAATCTTGTAATAAGGTATGTTTTCCTCTGTATGGTCTGCCTTCATTTATTTATGGTGAATAATGTGATGACACCTGTTAAAAGGAAGTACTGGTCCTCAAACTTGATGGACACCGCTCTGTGAAAGTCGTCATATAAATCCAGGAATAGTAATTTCCACAAGCAACCAAATGCAGCCAAAGATGCTGCACTAATGAACACCAAGGAGGCTGATCACACATTTAATGACAAATGGTCCAGCGGGGTCAAGAATGTGACCTTTTTGCATCACCCTCAGCTAATTTAAAAATGTGTTTTCTACACTCCACAGGCAAACTTGCGGAGAAAGTAAATTTTTTACAGCAAGTTGCGTGTCCATGAACTTTGACATTTTATAGCAGGCTCAGCTGACCAAAAATAATATAGATTTGGCATCATTTATCATGTCTGTGGTGCAAACCATTTCACAAATACAGGCAATTGAAAGAACAATTGATAGATAGATAGATAGATAGATAGATAGATAGAAAGAATGCAGAAAAGAGCAATAAAAGCATCCGTTTTTAAAGGTGAATCATTGAAAATATTTATGCATTAATTACCCATAAAAGTCAGTTATAGATCCTACAGTTTTCCAGGGGGACCTTATGGTGAGTCTGTGAGGGTAATTAGTGAGTTTATGGTAAACTTGCAGTACTTTAAAGTACTTGATTTATTTACAATCTATTTGGAGTACTCAATAGTGTATTTCTAATCATCTTGTGGTATTATTGGTATCATTATCACAACAATAGTCCTGTTATATTCTTGTAGTGACTTGTTGTGTGACTGAAAATGCCTATAGGGAATTATAGTTTTGCTGTAATATTTGTATAATAGCTTTATAAAAATGAGAGCAGGCTTTCTTTGGTAAGTGTACTGACAGTTACATTTCGCCCAATAACAATGTTGTTTTATTTCCCTCACTCTTTATTTTATTGACTTTGTTTCCTCCTCCGCACGCGCATTACAAACAATCGATGCGGGCCTTTTATTTCCTCAAAATTAATAATAAATGAGTCACACAGCGGAGTCAAACTTGGAAATTAGTTGCACTCATTCAGCACACTCACTCACTCCCCCACCCCACACACCACCTCCTCCTCCTCCTCCCTCTTCATCTCCTCCGCCCTCCTCCCACCGTGCGCACGCAACGCGCATGCGCCCCGCCGCTCCAAGAGTGCTGTTTCGACCTGTTCCGGGATCGCTCGTACATTTTCGCCTCTTTGTTTTACTGATAGTGGATTTAACTCGGATTCAACCCAATATCCAGCGGACGGTACTGTTCCCAAACAGGTTAGTTCGTCTAAGTTGACTTGTCCTCGGCGTGTTTCCGCCCGCGGTGTGTGTGTCGGTGTTTTACGCCCTCGGTTTGTTTCCCTGCTCCTCATTTTTCGCCTGTCTCGTTCCGCTTGCTGCTATCGGGCATGCTATACGTGTTGTTTTATGTGTCTATGTGGTGGCGTATGGCGGCGCCGGGCCCTGCAGTTGCACACCGGGATGGGGCTTTTTTTAAGGGAAAAGTGCCTCGTAAGGCGGCTTTAACGCTGGCCGGGATGCACACCGTCTCCCACGGAGGAGAACCGGCCCCGGCAGACGCCTCCGTGCCTGTCTCACCACAAATAACGCTGTTGTTTCTTTGAGCGATAGACCAATTCTTCTTTCCCATTGAGCTGGAATGTTCTTGAAAAAAAAAAAAAAAAAAAAAAGAACGAGCCAGTGGTCCACCATTAGGCTAACCTCTGCCTCCCCGGTGTCCAAAGTTCAGCGTGTGTGTGTGTGTGTGTGTGTGTGCAAAATGCATGAGGTTTCGATCAAATGGAGAAGGGCAGCAGAAAGTTGGTGCATTTTTTTTCTTCAGGGTGGATGTCGCCCCTCGCCAGACTGCAGCAGGCTGTGACATTGTGGGGGGATCTGGGGGAAGAAGGCATGCACAGAGCAGCCAACAAGTCTGCTCAGTTTTTGGGGGGGGGGGGGGGGAGGGATCACATTCACAAATCGAGCAACACCTTTTTTTTTTTTTTTTTTTTTAAACCCTCCACATGTGAACAATATGATCTAAACTTTTCACATAAAATCCCCTCTCAGACATGCATGCCCTCACAGCCTCACAGCCTCATTTTGGGAAGATTTGTCTTGTATGTGTGTTTTTGTGCAGATTGAACCCGTGGAATAGTGATTTTTTATATGCAGTCGCAGTGCTGGGTTCAAATCAGTGCAATAACATTGAAATTAAAGGTGCTCCAGGCGAGCTCACACACACAGGCAGCTCCAAACAGCAGTGAGAGGCAGCTGAAAAATTTCACCTTAAATGCCCTGGCTGATGCAGTGCCTGGTGCCTGATGAAGGTTCTCGTGTACTAAACGCTTCCTCCTGACAGATTAATTTTTGATGTGCGAGTGGAGACAGCGTCCCGGCGTTTTCCTCTATTTTTGTGAACTCCTCCGAACCCAGGAATCCTGTAACGTGTCGTCTGCTCACTTTGCACAGCATGTTCATGTTTACCAGCCTGGCAGGTCTGGGATCACTTTGTGAAACCAGAGGGACGAGAGAGAGATTGTAAGTGAAAGAGAGAGGCAAGAGATCCAAAATGGGTGAGCGCAGCTTGCGTGCTGCTGGTTAGGTTAGGAGACAGTTTTGGCTTTCACTCTGAAGTTTTGGTTTCTCACTTCCTTTGGACGGGAAACTGTTGTGACCCGACACCAGGATTTAATTTGGTCAAATCTGTGGCGTCTCAGAGGGGATGGGATCCTTTTCTCTGGTTCAGCCCCACTTTCTGATGTAGGCTAATAAAATGGTTGCACTTTTACAGAAAAATCCTGCCAAGTGCAGCTTTTAAGTGAACCTCGTTTTGAATCGGCCCCTGGAAACCCTCTGAAGGGGCCCCCCCGGTGTCTTTGGACCCCAGTTTGGGACTCACTGGCCTTGACTGATGGTTCTTGGCTGGCTGGATGTGTCTTGGCCTGTACTTGGAGATCCCATATGATGTGTCTGTTGCATAAGAGAGCACATACTAGCCAAGCATCAACTTTCATGTTGGCATTCTGCTTGCTTTGCAGGCAAACTCAGGGCTGCTCTCCTTTGCCAGCTGGCCCCTGAGCCTAAAACCGAACAACATTTGATGAGCGATCATAAGGTTATAGCAAAATTTCTGCGCGGTTGGTGGTGTGTAATGAATGTGAAAGATCAAGGGGAGATATATGCGCCGCAGCTCTCTTCAAACGGCGCCGGTGATGAAATCGTGTATTCACCTTGACGATGTTGCCTCACTGGTTTCAGTTCTGGTGTACTGTGTAATAGGGAAGCACATCCAGCCACACACTCCAGCCAATAGAAAGATTCCACATGAACATGTTGATTGCCTGTTGAGGCAGGGACAGCCCACTCTAAGGGAGTTACAGTGTGTGTGTGTGTGTGTGTGTGTGTGTCATAGCTGTGTCAGCATGTGTAGTGTTCATTAGATTAAAAACCTGTAGTGTTTTCTGGAGCGTGATCAGAATCACAAAAAGGCCAAGAAGTTAACATGAATGGTTGTGCAGGACAGGAAGTTTTTATTTGTTTGTTTGTTTGTTTTTTTAATCCACACTGATCAGAAAATACAAGTCAGTCACAACATTTCCAGCCATCACTGACATTGTTACAGCCAGCTACAGTTTTTACAGTATTGCAGGGCCTCTAAATTATGTCACGTAAAAAGTGGATGGTACTGTAGATACGTTTACCAACATTTAGCAATGGATCGGTATTTCATCAGACTTTGGAATAAACTGATATCAGCTTTAAACAGCAACGTGGATATCGGCCTGAGAAGTGGCAATATTCACATGCTTGTGAAACTGGGCATTTTTGTGACTTCTAGAAATTGTAAAACTGGCAACAGAGCAAAATTAACAAGGTATTTCTTACACAAAACAGTTCATTATGTTCTAACAGGCTGTGCAAAAAGTTGAGCCTGTTTTGTGTCTGCATTTGTATGCTGTATTTGTATTGATTCTTACACAAAAAAAAAAAAAAAAAAAAAAAAAAATTAGTATTGGCAGTAATGGGTGGAAAGATATCAGATACTGACCTCCAGAAAACATTTCTCCATCACCAGTGTTTGGTCTAACTGGTTGCCATTTCCATATTGGAACCAACCAGAAGAGCTCGAAATTTTCTCTCCTTCCATAACAATTTAATAAACCTCGTCTGTGTGTGGTTTGAGGGGTGGTGGGGTTGCAGGCCTTCTCGTTTAGACTTTGTTCAGTCTGCAGTTGCTGTGTTAACGACGTAGGTGTCAGTAACTATGTGCCCTCCAAACAACAGCGCTGTCAAGTCGGGGCGCAGGACTCCTCCGCTGCACCAGACAAACTCGGTGGCGGAGGAGGCTGGTGTACATCGTGATGCCGCTCTGATGCACTTCCGTCACTCTGGATTTGACGTTGTGCCGCGTTGCGAGCGATGCACAAGACAGTTTGAGATGCTGTTTGAGCGGCCAGAGTGTCCGTACCGAGACACATCTGTAGAAATCCAATTGGAAGCACATTTCAAACCACCTCCAAATGTGGCTTGGATGCAGTCTGCAAAAATAACATTTCATGTGGATTCGGGCTGGCAGTCTGAACAAGGCTTTAGTCAGGAACATGATTTTGAAAAGAAACAGTGCAGATTAGCACCTTTGGCCTGTTTGGGAAATTAAATTGTTACCCATCTGTATTTGTATTCAGGATGAATTCAGACCTGGCCTTCTCTCTTTCTTCTCCCCTTAATGGATGCATCCTTGGTGGAAACCTGCAGGAAAATCTTATGAGTCTGTCTGAAGTGACCTTTGAAGCCAGACTTTAATGCAGTCTCTCTGGGCAGTTTGATAAAGTTATTGGCCTTACAGGACAGGCCGGTAGGATGCTGCTCCTTAAGGAGTAGGGCTGTACAATTAATCAAAAACTAAATCCCAACAGTGACCCAGTTGCAAGGAGACACATTTTTCTTCAGACACGGAGGTATTTCCAGCCCTCTGTGGAGCTGTGGAGGATCCTTGGTCTGCAGATGAAGTTGCAGCTTGGAGAAACTGACCCTGGTTTCCTTTTACCTTCTTCACACTGTTTCTTTGAACATTAGTTCAGCATTGAAGAAGAAATTATGCAGGAAAAGCCGTGTCCAGGTGCATCATAAATCAAACTGTTTATGCAATATTCACGAAAATGGTGCAGGCTCAATTAGATGATCCAATGTGATTATTATATCCTATTTGTTTCAGTTAGATAGAAGTCCTCTCAGGTCTGTTTAGATTGCACAAAAAATGTTATGGATTTTTTTTTTTTTATTTACTCTATTGGTTATCTATACTTCACAAAACTGCAGACATGTTTCTTGGCAGGATGGAAGTGCATCTGTAATTGCATTTAGACCACAGGATGCTAAAACTCTCCATTGACGCCAAGACCATTACATTTTTCTGAAGAAGTTCCCATTCAAAACAAACAACGTGTGGTTTCCCGTGATCGGTCGCTTCACGCAGCAGACACTCCTGTCGTCGTCCAGCTTGTCCTTTGCCGCCGCTCCTCGATCGTATCTGTTTTATGTCAACACGTGGAGTAATAGCTCTCAACAGGTTGTGTAAATGAAGTGGTGCAACCTGCCTTGGTGTTTACGTAAAACACTCACAAACAGAAGATGAGCCAGATTGAGGTGGGACTCACTGGGAAGCGAAGCAGAGTAAATGAGCCTGTTTTTCAGATCCAGCAGGTTAACTTTCTCCCCCTTTTAAAAGCGTGATGGCCTAGTTTATGGCGCTCCGCTCAGACAGGGACAACCGGGCCTGCAGGAAACCTCGATGACACGGCCATACATACATACTAGGCGGCGTTTAGCCTGATTTCTGGAGGCTTTTTTTTTAACTGTTGCATGGTGCATTTTTGAAGCAGCTCATTTGATTTGCAGAGCAGCGGCTGGCTAATTGATGGAGGATGAACGGGCTCCGGACTCTTAACGCGCTGACCTAAAATACCACTGTCATCCAGGACTTGAGTTCAGTGTAAATAGATTAACCATCATTTCAGTCCTGCGTTCTGAACCCTGCAACAGTCCCATGAGATTATCATCCCGGGCTCTGATCAGCAGGGGTCCGAACAGGTCACCTGCTAATTTGTGACCTGTGTAAAGGCCGATGAAATTACCAACAAATCGCCTTCTTTTTGATTGGACTGTTGACTTCTCTTCATAGTGTCGCTGTGATGAGAAACTGAATGGTGGAGGGGAAAAAAAAAACAAACTAAAGGCTAATCTGGAAGTTTTCCACCACTGGGCTTTTAGGTGAGGTCGTTTAGGCTAAACTCTGGCGGCCATGTTGGAGGTCTTCAGCTCCTGGCCACAATGTCTGAGAGGAGCTGAATGTGTGTGTGTGCATGCTGTTTCAATAGTACATGGTTATTTTCTGTGCTGGGCAATATATCAATATTATACCAATACTGTGATATTAGATATTCTCTGGGATTTGGATATCATAATATCCTGATGTGACATTAATTTTGCCTTTTCCTGGGTTAAAGGCTGCATTTCAGAGAAGAGTAGGGTTTGGGGAAGAATCGCTACTGCGTAGTATCGCGATATTTTGTGTGACAATATTGTATCGATACACCGACGCATCCAAGTATTGATATTCTGTCGCCAAGAACTGATGCAAATTGATCTTATCAGAAAAATCATGTTGACAAGAGTTTTGCCTTGGGAACATAATTTGCAGTTGTGTTATTGCAATACCCAGCATATCGCAAAATGTTTAAAATCACAATGCTATGGTATTGTGTTGCAAGTATCGTGATATTATCGTATCGTGATAATATCGTATCGTGGGGCTGCTGGTCTCTCCCACCCTTACAAAACAGACACATTTTTCTGAACTTAGATTTTTTTTTTTTTTGCTGTGCTGTAATTTGTCTCTACCTGCCTGGGCTTCATAGCCACATTGTTAATGATTGTTTATCAATAATCCTACCATGTAAATATTATGTGAAAGCTCCAGTAATCAGATCTACAATATCATCACAAAATATCTCAGATATTTGGTTAAAAAATATCGTGGTATTTTATTTAGTCCATATCGCCCAGCCCCACTCAGGATTTTGTCTCTGATGAGCTGATGTTGTGAAGCCGGGGTCGCTTGTGGCCAGACGGCTGTAAACACTTAAACAAATCAGCTAACAAATCCAAAAACAAACCGCTTGTTCAGGTTAACCGAGTCGACTCTTGTCAAGCTACATTTCTCACCGTTGCGTTAACACATTGTGAACGTTTTGGAGTAGAAACATGACTGAGTCAACCTACAGCCACACCTCAGCAGTCTCTTTCAGTTATCTCTCAATATCTCATTAGCCATATATCAGTGAGTATTAGCCTATTTATTTGTTTGCAGTTAAGCTGCAAAGCCTCCACAGCAGAAAATCAAAATTGCATTATCCTAATCCTGGACTGAGTGGAGTATTGTGACCAGTTATGTCCTTAAACATGGAAAAAGACAATAACTTAAATTTTAGTCAGCAGCAAGTCACAAAAATCTCAGATCACACAAGAGCCAAGACAAAAAAAAAAAATCTGTGAAACTTTTTTCCTCTCAATTTTCTCTTAACCTTTTACTTTGATAAGTCAGACTTTGTTTTACAAGAATAACCTACCTGTGCAGTATCAGTGCCCATAAGCCAGTTACTATTACTAGTACTTCCCTGTCTTAGCCGACTGAGTGACAGAAGTATTCTCTAGATTTACAAATGATGATTGTTGTGGATGGAGAGGTTCTGCTACTCCTTCCTGGGTTTGATATTAAAGAGGAAAAAGAGAGAGGTAGGTTATGTGCATGCATCAAAATGGTTGTTAAAACTACCAGTTTGAAGGAAAATTTGCTGGGAGGTTGTTTTTTTTTTTTGTTTTTTTTTGTATTAACTTCAACTCTACCCCCTCTTTTTTAAAAAGAAAAAGCGTACCTATTGATCACTGTCTAGACCCTCATACTAAATTACAGAATCCTCCACAAGGCCCAGTTGAAATAACGAGCCGTGTAATATTACAGGTCAGCTTTTATTCGGCAGTCTGTCAGCTGTTTGAGTGCTTGTTCAGGATAAAAAGCGCCCGAGGTTCAGCGAAGGTCTGCGTTTGCCGTAACTTTCCTCTGAGAGTCTGTAATTGAGCGATGAGCGAGTGACAGTGCTATTTAACATCTTCGTCAGATTAACGAGCTCAGAAAGCCTTTGTAAATGAATGTTGGTGGGCCAAATGGGGAAATAATTACTTGCTTGCCTCGTACTTCTGGCCAGCTTGTACAGTGAACGGGTAATAACTGTCATCCCTGGGTCTGCGTCGGGCTCGCCCCGCCTCGCCTCGGGGCTGAAGCCCACAGTTTGTGGCTAAAACTGGAAAGGCAAGAGAGGGCTTCCCTGTCGCAGGCCGATTAACCAACAAACCCACTTTATGGCTCATCGCTTCTTCCTTGTTGCTGAAAGCCCCGTCTTCACCGCAGACTGCGGGTGGGGAAGATGCATCCAGAAAATCGGACTTTTTGACTAAAAATAGACAGACTGCTCAATGCAATCCAGACAGCAGATAATAACATACTCCTTTGTTGCAGAAACACAATGGCTCGATTTAATAAAAGTCAGCAACTAAAGATTATTTTTGTTATTAATCTGCTTATGATATTGTTGGTTAATAATTTACACTGAGAAATGGCAAAAATGGCAAGTGACCATGACAAGCTGGCCTGCCAGTGTATTGTCTTAAAATTAAATCCTTACTTTTGTCCAGCTGCAAAAATAATAATGATAATAATAATAAAGATCAACAGAGAAGATCAAGCAAATCTCTGCTTTTATGAATATTTGGTGTTTTCTACTTGATTAATCACAGAAAGGGTTAATTAAATCATAATCATGTTATGATCAAATTCTCAATTGATTTTGTATCCTCATCTCAGCAGTGATAAAACAGAGATGAGCTGATGCATTTCTGCTGTCAGCTGGTATTTTACCCAGCGAGGGCTGATGCACAGGTCTTCCCTTCCCCCCCAACACACACCCACACACACACACACTTGAATACACACACTCTCTCTGTCTCTCCCTCTCATTCTTTCTGCTGTGGCCATTTAAGGTGAAGTGACCTCCCGTGACCTCTCCTGCAGCAGAGCAGTTAGTACTGTCGGGTTTGCAGCGTCCAGGATGCCCCCCCCCTCCCCTCCCAGCCCCAGCATAGAGCCCCCGTCCCCTCCCCGGGTCACTGGTGTCATTACCCTGGAGGTCAGCGGGTCAGGAGCCGTCTAAGAGCCCCACTCGGGCCTGAAGAGTTAAACTCTCAGCACTTTCACTTGTCAGAGGTGACAGGTAGACTGACGGAGCTGCAGGTCTCCCGAGGTGGATCACTGCAGCCAGAAATTCACTTTTTCAGAGCAGCAGCGGCCTGAAAGTGAAGTAAAGGACATTTGAACTAATAAGCAGTGACATTTTCAGATAAATGTCTCATTTTTTTTTTCCTGCAGACTGTTACTGTTTGATATCACGGTGATCCAACCTGTAGCCGTCCAACAGCAGCTTTTGCATTTGTACTCAGTGTGTGGCAGGCTGTAACCTTGGAAAAAATCCACCGCTGAACAGGACGTGATGCGTTTTTCTGTTTCTGATTCGTTTGGAATAAACAGAAGAAGAACTGGGTGGTTCGCGTGAGCGCTGCTCGACCGATAACAGGTGATTTCTGGGAAGTGCGGTGCAGAAACACCGCAGACGAGCTCACAAAACTCGAAATGATGCAGATTACAGGTTTGATATGAATTTTTTATAACTTTCACAGTCTCATGTAATAAAAGCAGACGGAAGGCGCTATATGTAGCATTTTAACATCAATAAATCATCACCACAGTAACGTCTGAGGCATAAACAAGCGAGACTGTTGCAGAGGAGACCGGCCTCGTCCACACTGCGTTTTACACAGTGAACCACCAGGCCCACTCTGGTGGGAAATCCTCTCTGCTGCACAAAACAGGAACTAGTTTTCACCGAGCAAGTGATGAGCAGACGGATTCCAGTTCTGCTGTTTGAATCTGCACAGTTTCAACTTGACTTTAGCCGGCCCACAGTCGACATGTGAACCAGAGGCCATGCGTATGCCATAAACTGGTATTTAGTATGTATTTAGTAGGTATTTAGTATGTAACTTTCCTCTTAGTTTCCATTTAGTATGGAAACTAAGAGGAGTATTGACATGCAGACCGTGCATACATGTTTATCTCGAGCGCTGTGAGGGCAATGTGATGAGGTGGAGTTAAAATATCCAGCGAGAGACAGAATATTTTAGTAAAACGTTTTGTTTGCTTAGGTTGGTAACCAGATGCGCTGATTATTTATCTTCTGATGTTGACACAGAGATTTATTAAAATGCCAATCCAAAGCACATTTGTTAAGATAACATTTATTAATTACTTCTTAACATTCTTTTCTGTTGCAGAGGCAGCATTTTATTTAGCTGTCAACATTGTTTTTATTATCTTAAGTTGCGACACACCTTGTAATGTCTGTTTGGATAAGAGTACGATAAACTATCACTGATATGTTTCTGAGATTGAGAGTGGAAAAGAGGCTCGTGCCCGTACGCCCAGCTCCTCAGTGACTGAGATTTTTTAAACCAGAACCATGTGGACGAATGTTTTTTTGTCAAAAAGGATGTTTAACCATATTTCTGGCTTTGTGTACACACACAATTTTAGACATGAATCTACACAGAGTTTTATCCATGTGGCTCCAGGGGTTGCAAGCAGTTTCACTTTCATTTTGGAAGTTTTGGCCCGGGGGTGAACTCGGCTCAGCTTGAGTTGAGGTTTGACATTTTTCACCCGGCGGAGAAGCAATTTCACAAGATCGAAAAGTGTTTATCCCGCTGAAGTTGAACGGAGCTGAACGGTCATTCATCTGTTTGCTGTCGTCGTTTGGCATGCACAGGATGAAATGGCGATTGTGGCTTGTCGCTATGGTGACGACGCACGTCAGCAGGCCCGCAAAGTGCGTTGCTACGACTAACTTGAGAGCTGATAGGTTGCGGCGCGTCTGCTTGCTCAAAGCACTAATTGATGTTGAAAGTTACCACCGATCGATCCAACAATGCTGACTTCCCCTCCAGTCTCCACTCTGTACACCAGGGCTTCTCAAAGTACGGTCCTCGGTCCACACTCGGACCTAAAGGGGAAGTCAATCTGGACCCAGCACAAACCTCATTTTATGAAGTGTAAGATTTAATTTGTGGCTTTATTCCCACTTAAAGTAATGTAATGAGTGTGGTGTCGTCAACTTGAATAACCCTATCTTCACTTCACCTGGTTCACTTTCTCTCCTCTGCTCCGCTCTGTGTGTGTGTGTGTGTGTGTGTGTGTGTGCGGTTGAAACACACAGAGCAGAAGAGAGGAAAGAAACAAGCGCGACCTATAAGTGAGTCGGTTAAATGTTATTTTGTAATCGAGAATCGCTCCGGAGCTCTGATCTTGAATAAACATGAGTGACCTTTCAGCAATTTTTTTTTTTCAGCCCGTTTGAGAAGCCCTGCTCCAGACTCTGGCTGCTCGTTTGGTCGCTGCTGCAAAACCTCTCACCTCAGACAGTCGGTGACTTGTTGCAAGTCGGTTTATACAGAAATTAGCCGCGTGCATCGGCCACAGGTCTTGGCAGTGGCAACCGTACGCGTAGAAATGGCCACCGCGCCGACCTGACCAACCTGCTGTGTCCATTTGAATGGGAAGGCCTCCTCTCCTCCATTCAGGTTGTGTGGTTTATCCTCTGTTAGCAGCATTAAGACGCCAGCTCGCAGCAGCTTATGTTACCATGACAGCAAGTAAACTGGTATTACTCTCTCGGGATAACAGTATTAGCTGGCTAGAGATAAACTGTCTACAGCGATATGGCCTGGTGGTGAGGTTCACCAACTGATAAAACATCTGGAAATGTGAAAATATGTTATCACTGGAGTATACACCGATTCAGGTTACAATATTTACAGTGTTCTCTGTAACCTAGATGTAATGCTTTATGAAATTCTGTTTGTTTAAAATAGTAAAAACCATCTTGTCCGACCTCAGGGTGAGAGTTAACTCCCAGGTGAAAAGAATCTGGATTGAACTTCAGACTGGAGTGCTGCTGGTTCGAATCCCTGAATATCTCACATGTTCATCGCCACAATAACATCCTTTTTTGTTTTGTTTTGTTTTTTTTTTAAATCGCATTGGTTGATAATAACAAATCCTGAATTATTAATCAGAGGAGAAGCAGGAGAATCTCACCAGATGAGAAGCGAGGCTGCCTGGATGTTCCTGTGCTGCTTGACAACGTTTACATGTTTTGCCACGTTTTAACCAACTTTTCCGGCTTTGTTATAAACCCCAGAGTGGGTCTACCTTCACAGGTTATAGGTGTTTTGGTGCGTCGTGTGTTTGCTCTCTGTTCTCTTGACAAAACAGCGAGCACGCCGGGTCGATGAACACAAAGACTGGCATAGATTTTAATATGGACTCCTGCAGGAAATGATGCGTGATTTGATGCCAAAAAAAGAAAGATATGTTTATCATACGGGGCTTTTCAAGTGCTGAGGATCCTGCATCGACTCAATCTGTTTAACTGCTGTAGCTGCAACTGTGCATGGTTTTCAGTCTGTGAGTTATTGCACTTCTATCGGCTTATCATCAAAATGCAAAAAAAAGTGACATGGACATCTACAAGTGCGCAGTTAGGCTGATTATTAATAACTGTGTATCTTAAATGTAGCTTATGCAGTAAAGAATCATACCTTTTGGCATTAATCATTAAATTTAAACTCAGTTACAACCCCATGTTGTCGTTGAAAAAGCCAAGATGTTGATTATAAGATGTTGAATAATTAAAGCTTAATACAGGTGACAGTAAATTCCAGAAAAATTCATTGGCACATTGTTGGTGTGCAGTCTTGGCTTTAACCTTTAGGATCGAGGTCGTGGTTAAATTTTATGGCAAACATCCAAAACTATTAACTCAAAACTACAGTTTGTCTTATTTTCTCTCAGGCAGCTCAGTCTGTCACGTTTCCTATCTCGTAGTTGAAACGAAGTCGTGAAAGTGAGGAAACCCTGGTCTGTTTTAACTGATAAAACTAATCCTTTGATTTTTGTCCACCAGACAAATGCCGGTTTCTGTCCTAATCGTGCTTTTAAACAGATTTACTGTGAACACAGCAGGGGGGAGGAGTGCATCAGGCCTCAGGACGTTGTCACCAAACGAGAACGCACGGTAAAATCAAACTTCAGGGAATAAGCTCAGTTAATTTTAAGTGAGTGTGGGTGTGAGGCAATAAAAATTACCCGGCAACTGGCAGCTCGGAAGCATCCTGCTATTACCGTCGGAGTTAATGAAACCTCATGTTGAATCCACAGGCGCTCGCATAAACACACGTCTTCATCTGTTTGGTGTGATTCTGCACTGATCTTGGTATGAAGTTCTCTTTTTGTTTGCCTCGCTCGTTAGAGAGGTCAGAGGTCAGACACACCACAGCGACCCTGCAGCCTGGAGGGATTCAGGGCCTTGCTCCGAGATAAACAAGCTCTCTGGGACTCTGCGGCCCAACTCGCTTTTGGTCTGTTTAAACTGAACCATTTACTATGGAATGAGATATATGGTTTGTTTTTGAGAGGCGGAGACATGCATTTGAGATTTGGTGTGGTGGAAGAAAACTCAGGATGCGGTCCAGTCCCAAGTGAGCCACGGTTCGGTTTGGTCGCATTTACACCTTGTATGAAAATATGATCTCTGTATCCGGATACGTCCTCTGGATAATGAGATCTGATCAGAATTAGAATCTGAAATACTTGATTGATCCCCGAGGGGAATTTGAGAATGACGTCAGGACTTGCATTCACAGCTTGCATTAACATTACTTTTTTTCCTTTCCCAGTAATTTGTCTGTGTACCAATCACATTTTAATCCCCGGTGTAAATGGGGTTTTTGTTACAGTCGAAAACACGGTGCACTGTGGGTTGAGAGTGGATGTTGACACCTGTAGCTGTTGGCTGCAGAAGAGCTGCTAGTGCTGCCGAAGTGACACTGGGGCAAAATGTGGAGTGACAAGTGGGTGAGGCTCTTCTAGAAACACAGGCTGGCCACAACGTTTCATGATTGCTTGTGACAACACATAAAAATACAGATGTCTGCTTTTTTACCTGGTTGTTTCTGCATTGTTCCAGCATCGCTCTGTTGTTGTAGTACGTGTGAACTATAGGAGAGAACACGACCCTGCAGGCAGTATCTACTCATTATGTCACTTATTTGATTCATCATTTCACTACTGAAATGTTAAAATGAATGACAAATGGCCGTCACAACTCACAAGGCCAAATAAGGTCTTTATAGTTGATTATTTAGTCTGATCAGTGGCCATCATTACCCCAACGTTTTAATTTGTGATATCAATCAAGCAAAAGTGAGCGTTTGTGAAGCTGTAACCAGCAGAATGTTTGGTATTTTAAATTGACGAATGGCTAAAACCATCAGTCTAGTTGGTTCTTATGACAGATTAATTTTCTGTCAGTCGACTAATTAATTAATCAGGACTGTAGCGCGAGTCGGTACCACAGTAGAACAAGTTTTATTTCCTAGATTGCCTCCGTTTGAGCAGCCATCGTAAGGAGTCGGTGGTCAGTGTGTGAGTCAAATATCTGTTTCAAGAACTGCACTTTGCAAGTTGTTCATCAGCATTCATGAATTTGTAATATAGATTTGCCAAAATGGGTTTTTAAAAAAAAAAAAAAAGATCTGCAGTTGCACATCAGCTTCCGTACACCAAAGAGTTGCACATATGGCTCAGTATTTAATTTGGCAAAGTCCAGGTGCTAAAAAATTTTAGGACATGTTTTAATAGTTTTTTTTTTTTTTTTTTTTCTCTAACAGTAGATGTAACAAATGTTGTAAATCCCTAAAAATTCATCACCCACTTCTAAGTATTTGACCAGACAAGTGGGTTTTTAGAGCAGCGAGGAGTCCAGTTGGTCGCCTTCCAACGTGGCTGGTCACCAGAAGTACACAAGAGAACCGGCCGCAGCCAGAATTTACCGCCATTCGGCTGGCGGCTTCTGGTCCCGAGGATGATTATCTAGGATAGAGAGGAGCTTTGCGTCCCGACAACATCTATCCAAGATTACAGAGTCGCACCAAAGCCTGGCGGGCCGCTGCGACTCTTTGTGAATGTGAGTCTGAGGAGACAACAGGCACCACCGACCGCGCCAACAGGCTTTTATTTAATCCACTCGTCAAAATCTAAACCAACAGGTCACTCATGTAATTGATTCAAGTTCATTTACATCTTTCAGGGCCTGCTTTCAGAAGATTTAAGCATCATCGGCGTGTATATTCACTTTGAAAAATCACACTGATTTTTGCTGTGTTGCACAACACCTAACGACGTTTAATGAGTTGTGAAAAAAATTGTGTCGTCTGTTTGCCAGGATAGAGTTGCTATGAATGGCGTGATAT
Source organism: Myripristis murdjan (assembly GCF_902150065.1). NCBI lineage: Eukaryota > Metazoa > Chordata > Actinopteri > Holocentriformes > Holocentridae > Myripristis > Myripristis murdjan. The sequence continues at coordinate 5,181,682 of NC_043989.1, forward strand.
AACTGATTTAACTTGTTATTCTGTTGTTTTTCCCTCTAACATTAGCAGTTTAATTAGTTTTGAAAGTTGACGTTGCAATCAGTGCTGCCTGGTGGATTATAAATACGCCAGGAAAAGAGAGAGAGAGGGCCACACTCTCAAATGCAGATAAACAGTCTGGTTTTATTTGACTGGTGTTTTGTCGATGGGGTTCATCAATGTCAGTCTGACCAGACGGGAAACAGTGACCCTTTAATTAAGCCCGTCTGTAACAGGCCACTAAAGGGGGGAAAAAAGAGAAATAAACAGCAGTGTTTATGTGTAAATGCAAAAGAAATCATAAAAGGGCAGATACTTTTTTTTTTTTTAATCATTTTATTTCTTTTGCATGAAATGAAAAGCATTTTACACAATTTTGTTTATCGTGCGGTGAAGGTGTCAGGTGATGGTCGAACAGACACACTGGAGTTTGTTTTCTAATAAGAAAGGGAAGATCAGACCTCCAGATTTGTGAATGCGGAACGCAGGAAAGGCAAGAGCTTGGGTTTAAAGCGGCGTCAGCCACCGGAGCAAAGGGCAGTTCAGCTCAGGAGAGGTTATCAGTGTTTGGACTTCCAAATAGCTGATAGCTGATAGATGTGTTAGCTCAGCGGGCCTGATGGTTTGCGGAAAGCTTGACAGAGCACTCAAGCCTGACAAATAAGTGCCTTCGACAAACATCAAATTAGATGTTCAGCTTCCATTTAGAGACAATTGTTATTATAGCTGAAGTAATATTCCTTGACATTTCATACGAATGAATGTTTGTTTTGCTGCTCTCTGTCACCAGTTAATATAATACAACAGTGATTCAGCCCATATTCAGTTCAGGAAAAGCTTTTACAGTTGCTGTTGTAAACACTTGCTGTCTGGTAGCTTCTCAAAAAAAAAACAAAAAAACTAACTCTGCTACACAGGAAGTCGATCTTGGTGCTGAACTTAGATGCTGTTATGGCACCGACTGAATTGCTTCAGTGTTATCCAGCATCAAAAAACGCCACGGTACCAAAATTTGGTGCCAAATGTCATTTGCTACCAAATTGCACTACCTAAGGAGTAAATCTCGTCAGCGTCAGGGAGCCAATAAGCACGCAGCATGCATGTGCCAAGATCTAATAATGCTGGTGATTGGCTGCATGCAGGAAAAACACGACGTGACACCAAGAGACGATACGAAATTGATTTTATAACGAGATTGCATTAAATTGGTATCGAGAAAAAGTATTGTTGAGTACTGTAGTCAAGGTATTGGTGCCAGTCAGCGATGCAGTTTACATTTCCAGTTTGTTTGGAATAAACAGCATGAGAAGCGACTGCCACCAAGAGTAGAGCGCCACCTACAGAAAATACACCTCCAGGTAGTGTTTGGTCTTAACTAAAAGGCAAGATCACTTAAAATGTTTTATTTACGTTCCAAAATCCAAAGCAAAAGTATCTGCAGAATTAAATGAAATGACAAGAAATAAGCCTGAATTTGTTGCTCGTTTGTATGGAGCCCCGGTGTCAGCCGGGAGTCGTGTGTAAATCTGTGCGCTTAGTTTAGAAATGTATACGCATGGTTCACAAACTGCCTTCGGATTAGGATTATTCGGATTCCATGCCCACAGATGTGTAAACCTCGGATTTCAAGGGCAGATTTGTGGGCATGGATTCGTAATCTCAGGGCACGGTTTACAAATCTGTGCATGGGTTCATAATTAGCGGGCGCGGTTTACGAATCCATGGGCATCGGTTCATAATCTGAGAGCACGATTTGTAAACCGTGCATTTCTAAACCGAGATTACAGATTTACAGATGGGGCTCATATTTCTCGGCAGACCCCAGGGAGGCTCTGCAGGTTTCAGTTTTTGAAACCTCGCAGTATCGAGAGAGAAATGCTGCAAGAATGCCCCTGCAAAGAAATGTGCTTGATCAGCTGTCGTACATGATCAATATATTGATCGGTACGCCGCTGATCCAGAAAGTTCAGCAAAGAGGCACAAGCAGCTTACCGCACTTACTTACATGGAAGTTTGACTAAAGGGAAACGACAAACCAAAACCACAGCAGCTGATTCAGGGCAAATCAGAACTACATTACAAGTCTGACAGCTAACCGAAACTGAGACGGGAAATCAAATTTGTGGATTCAAATGAAAGTGACTGAAGTTTTATCAGTGAAATGAACCAACATGGGACGATGTGATTATTTGGAGTTACCGTTTTTTTTTTATTATTTTATTTTCCCTCAGAAAAGGAGAACAACATGTTTCGACAGACTCCGCCGCAGCCTCGGTTCCTCGTTTGAAGCTTATCTCTTTTGTCTTCCTGCCATTCGGCCGGCCAGCGAGCTCTGAGCCTCTGGGTGTTAAGACTGTTTACTCTTTGATATCTTCTCCTTATGTAAGGTTGTGTTTGTAGCTTTTTGTGTGTCGGCACAGCAGGACCGCGGCTCGCTGGATAATAACGCTGTGTTCGATAAACCAAAGGCGCCGGATAACAAGCCCGTTTGGCGACGCTGACAGCATGCGCCGTTTGGCGGAAGCATTTATCCAAAGCACCTTGTGCCTTCACGAGTGTGTACATTTTCAGTATGGCTGGCACTTGTGGGACTCCCTCACCTTCGTAGCATTTGTGCTATCTTCTCCTCAAGGTGTTACAATCAGACCGGAGCCGCTACGTCTGTCAGTGTTAAAGCCAAGCTCGACCCAATTCCCCCTCTTGGATCAATACAGTTTATCTTATCTCGAGCTACAAAGATGCAACAAATCAGCTTGATGATAAAACCACCGTACACGTTGTTTGGCTATCGGTCCATTAATTTAGCTCGTCTTGTTTTATTACCACACCTGGGGCAGTCGGTGTTTTGCAGACCTCAGCTAATGGCATATAGCTTGTCAGATAAGTAGGCTAAATTTGCTTTTAATTTGTTCTTTGACCGTCTAATCTATCTGATACTCGCTTTATTGAATAAGTGGAAAACCTCATCAGATCCCATGAGTCGCTACAAAGGAGCTCCTCGTGCTCTCGTTCAGGGATTTTCAAACTTTTTCATGTTAAGTTGACTTTAATTGAGCTGCCGACTCCCATCTGAAAGCATTTTGCCTCGGGGACCCCTGATAAGAAAATATATTTTTGTTTGTATTAAGCATGAAAACAGTTTAGATGCCAAGCTCAAACACTGGCGAAGATTCAAAGAAAGGAAATTATAACACTGCATTAAAATAATCATCTACACTTTTTTCTCTGGTGAATTAATGTATAGCGTGATTAACCCTTTGAAACCTGATCAAAGGTAATCAGCCAAAAAAAAAAAAAAAAAAATCACATTATTAAAAAAATTGTGAAAAAAATAGCAGAAAATTTGCTAGAAAAAAAAAGAAATTGCATGAAAACTGTATTTAGAATTATTTGATTTAGCTGGTGTGTTGACATCAGGTTTCTTATGTTTTATTTAAACCAGGCCTCATTTTGCTCAGGGCTTCCTGGAAGCCCCTCAAGGACCCCTGGGGGTCCTCAGACCCTCCTTTGAAAACCACTGCATTCATTCATCAGACGGCATCAGCTCTTGCGATTTCACAGCAGGATAATTCTGCCTACAGAGATATTTCCTGAGGCAAATGTCACCACAACAGATTTGGCAGGCGCCGTTCCTTCAACCTTGGATCGTTAGCATGAAAAAGTCTGTTGTCTTGATAATGAGGACAAGGCTGACGCATACAACACTTTTAGCCATTACACTGACAGAGTTCTGCAATTTTTTAAGCAGTTATGAGCTGGAAACATAAACCCAACTGATTTCGTTTAATCCAACACCATTAGTGTGTCATGAGTGTACAGATTTTTAAGTGAGGATGGCGCCAGTGGGAGTCAGACATTGAGCCTTGGCAGTGTTCATGCTCTGCTTTACTCATTGAGTTTCGCAGAACCTCTAAATTTAATGTTATCCCTGGCAAATCACCCAAGGTGAAGGTACAGCCAGTGTCCAAAAACGTCCACTATTTGTAGTCAGTAATATACTTTTTGTCTTGATGAGCTCGGGATGAAGACAACTTTTTTGGGGGGTTGCTGGATTCCAAAATTGAGGATGGTTGGCTGTTTCCAACCACTTTCTCTGTCTGACAAACCAAATTGAATTTTGGCAAAGAAACGAACCTCCAAGTAATGGTGGGTTACCTGCCAAAGTGACTGGTGGAGCCAGACGAACTTACCCAGCTACCCCACCGAAAAAAAGCATTTGGCCGGTGGCTAACTTTTCATCATGTTGACGAGCTCATAGGCCCGAGTCTTTCTTCACGCCTCTCGTAGTGACTCACTAAAACACCCATCTCCTCCATCTGATTAACTCAAGGGCTGCAAATAATGATGATTTTGTTAGTATTTGTCAGTCTGCTGATTGATTTCATTTAGTCTGTGAAGTGTCAAAACTAATGGAAATGCTTGTCAGACGTTAGCAGAGTCGGAAAATTGTTTTCAAATGACTTCCTTACTCTGTCCAGCAGCCAAAAGCAACCCTAAATTGTTCATTTTATAAAGCTATGAAATGGAGAAAAGCTGGGGATCTGCGAAGCTGGAAGCAGCCAGTGTTGTGGTGTTTTTACTTGATCAGTGACTAAAACTGTTAATCAGCTGTGGAAAATTAAATTTTTTTGTGCCAGTAATTTATTATAAGCTGAATAGTTTCAGCACTAATAAAATCTTGGCTTGTAAAGTAAAAAGAAGCTTTTCGTAATATTCTTCTATCAGACTTGACCGTGTCCCAGGGATATTTTGGGATGTTTGTTTTGTTTTAATTCCGTGGGTTTGACCCTTGACCTCTTGACTGTTGGTTGCTTGTAATTCTGGCAGAATAAGAACTGAAGGTTATTATACTCGTACGCCACACTGGCATCAACGAAAAGTAAATGTAAATTAGATCATATTTCCAAAAGTGAGCAGAACTGTGCGCCTCTTATCATCTGAACACCAGGTGGAATTTTTTTTTTTTGTTTTGTTTTAGTGTGGATTCTGTCTCTCTGCGTCCGTCCTGCTTTGGTGTATTACACACAAAGCCTCGCTAAGTCTACTATTTGGTTTCACCACCGAAATTGTCACCCACCTCGAAAGCTCAATTATTCAAATGCGGGCGCTTGTTGGCAGAGCGGAGCGCCTCCTGGCCCGGTGCAGTCTGCTCCGCTTTGGATCGCCTCTATTGTCTGACTGATTTCCCCAGGCACCGAGTCCTGGCTGCAGGACTGAAGGCCATCAAACAGAATTAACAGGAGGACAATAACTTTGTGTGTGTGGGTGTGTGTGTGTGGGCGCGTGCATGTCTGTGTGTTCCGTGTGCATGCATGTTTATGTGTGCATACCTGCAGTGGTGTGTGTGCATAGTAAAATTTGTGTACGCAGTTCATTTGTCTGTTACTCTAAAGTCTGTGTGTGTGTGTGTGTGTGCGTGTGTGTGTCTTGAAGCGAATCCAAAGCTTCCACAACAAGAAGAGGCCTCTCCTCCTGGCTCCGTCCACTAATACAGGCCTTCAGTGTCCGTCGCTCCAGCTGGCAGCCAATTTATACTGAGGCCAAACACTCCAATCCCCACAGGCAGGCCAACAGGGGCTCTTTGTGATGCCAGAGTGTGTTTATGTGTGTGTGTGGGCCCGTGAATGTGTATGTATGTGTTCGTGTGTATGCGTACTCATTAACTACTTAGACAGTTGTTCAGCTCATGATTGACTGCGTACACTGTTAATCTGCAGACTTCCTCGGCCTCCAGCGCTCTTATCTGTGTGTGTGTGTGTGTGTGTGCTTGTCTGTATTGGTTAAAGTGTAAATTACATTATGGCAGTGGCTGAAAACCGCTGTTTGGCGTTATTTAGCAGCAGGAGTAATGTCACAATACCGGCATTTCTGACTTTGCTATTGTGCTGCGAAATCGTGACAGACTAGAAAACCATCGAGCGACGTCACAGGACGACCACAGTCTGTGTTGGTGAGCGAAATAATTTCATATTTTCACTCCTGGCACCAGTTCTGTCAGCCAGTTTAGCCGGACGGGGATTCAGGTCAAGTCGCGGTTTGACTGGTTTGAATGTTTTCAGATGTTTGACTCCGGCTGCTGCAGCTCACTGTCGGGAGCCAGACTGTCGCTCTGTGTGTTTCAGTTCTACATTGGAATGATCCATTGTGCTCGTTTGCGCCCTCTGGAGGTGACAGTGAATTGGGATTTCAGCTTGCAGAGCACATCTGGTGAACCGATCCTGTGTGTTGACATTGTGTATATACTCTTATTTTGAAATTGTTTTAAAACTGGAAATGCCTGTTACGAATCTGTCTATGTAATTAGCGCTTAAATAAATGACACCTGTGCTGCTGTGCTACTGCTGCAGGTGGTGATTTGAGTTGCACGAATACTAGTGTGAACGTCTCCTTTTTCTCCCAGCTTTTTATTCCTCCGTCGCTCTTTATTTTATGTAAAATGACGACTAGTGTTACACACGCAGAACGCTGCGCATTGAATTCTGCCAACACTGTGGTTTGTCAGCCAGTCGTCAATGACTGCCCCCCCAATCCCCCCTCCATCCTGCAGGTTTTTGTTTCAGCTCTACTCTTTCACACCTGATCCAATTAAGGGATTAACTCTAATTGGTTGAAGCCGATCTACCTGAACAAGGCGTGATATTTTTTTTGCCCTAGGATGGTGAAGTCATGACCTAACTGACCTGCATTCAGTCTCTTCCCAGTCTTAGCCATAACCAACTTAAGGTGAACCCCAACCTTAACCAATAAGCCAAAATGACTTCGCCATCCTTGGAAAAAAAATTGGCGAACAGGGCGTGCATGAAAGTGTGTGGGCCTTAATGGGTCCAGGTGTGCAAGAGTCAAAAGTTTGTAGGACAGCGGGTCCTTGAGCTGGTTTAAGCTATGAATCTCAGCATAGCGTTTAATAGGAGTGTAAAAGTTCATTCACTGTTCTGATGTATTGATTATCAGTTTGACGGTTCAGCTGCATCAATTTGCTAAAAGAAATAAATAGAATGAACTGTTCTGATGTTGAAAAATTGTGGTGATCAAATAGAAAACTAAGAATTGCAACTTTATTGTCATTTTTTTTAAAGAATAAACAGTTTCGTTTTTTTTTTTTTGTTTTTTTAAATTTTGGCTGAATTGAATTGTTGACTTGAATCATAGTTTACAAACTCGACACAAACTGAATCAATGCAGAACACAAAAATCTTACTCAGATCGACTGCTAGTGAACTGAATTGAATCTGTTAAGCCAAAATTTCAATCCCTTCAATTCGGTTTTTCGCAGCAATGTCAAAATAGTGTCCAAAATTCATTTACTGCGACTGTGCTATTGGCAGACGGCTGTTAGCACCTTGCTTATGTGAAGTGACACCTGATACGCTCCGTCAGCTCTTCTGGGTGGTCAAACTGGGGCATTTGGAGGCTCGGTGACCTCTGACACCCCAACGTTCACATACTGAAGCCCTGGCCTTCCCCTGCGCCGCTGTTTCTGTCATTTAAACATCTGCCGTACGGATGCTGTTACGTAAAAGTTCCTCTCAGCGCTCACATCATTTCCTACATTTTAGGCATATAACTGATCCTCTTATCTAGAGACACTTACAATGGGTGCAACAGAGAATTATTTCTGAATCACGTCATTACAAGCAACCAGTAGTGGGAAGGAGTGCGATTGTAGGAGCCGGGGTGTCCCGACAGTTCTGCTGTGTCTGTGGAAAAGCCATGTAAGCAAAGGGGAAAACGCTTTTCAGAGGGATTTCAATAAAGCACTCGCCTGTCTGGTATTGTTATGAGCTTCGGTTCTGTATTAGGTGAGGTTCAGCTATTCTTAGTCAGGGTTTCCCCCAGGATTTTTTGAAACTGTGGTGCTGAGGTGGACGAACGAACCCCCCCCCCCCCAGCCAACCATAATGTCCCCACCGGACCAAATGTGTTAGAATGTAACAGAAACACAGAGTTTGGTTCAGACCAATACACACTTTATTTACATTGCTACATATTGCAAGACTGTATTATTGGCAGTGTGCAGCCTGGCTGAGAGCACTTCATCTTTTTTTTTTTTTTTTTTTTTTTTTAAAAAGAGCTCTAAGGCTCTATTGTAGTTCAACTCAGCCAGAGGTGGCCCATTGATGCTGAGCAGCATGCATGCTGCCAGATGGTCCCCCTGCAGCCTGTTCCTCAGGTCTGTCTTCACCTACATATAAATACAATTTAAAGTGAGTGGAACTTGGTAAATTGAGAAAAACCAAACCATCTCTGACTTACAGTTTACTATTAACCAAATGGCTAAAAAACGGCCCTGCCTTGGGGTAAGGACTCTGAGCAGCCCCGAAAACTCCTGGGTGGGGCTTGGGGTTTACTTGGTGCTGATTGGATTTACTCACGGCGCGATGTGGTGTCAACAGAAAGCAAACAGCCGGGCGCTAGGCGTCCCCTAGCAACACGGCCAACACTACCAAGCTAACGCTAACGTGCTAGCTAACGTTAGCTAACAGTAACAACACACTTTTAGCCGGCATTTTTAGGGACGCTAACGTTAGCTTTAGGGAACGTTAGCTAACAGTAACAACACACTTTTTAGCCGGCATTTTTAGGGGCGCTAACGTTAGTTTTAGGGAACGTTAGCTAACGCTAACAACAGGCTTTTTTAACAACACGCATTTTGATGCCCCGGTCATGGTCGCTCAGCCGCCCGGTAACTTTACAGGAACGTCCTCTCACTCGGCCCTCTCAGTGGAGACACGGCAGGTGAGAGGGCCGAGCCAGAGGACGTTCCTGTAGCAGCTCCTGCCCCCCAGATACTACCAGGAACACTGCAGAAGCCCCAGCCACAAGCCATCCACAATCCGAAAAAGCTCCAGCCCCGTCATGTCATATTTTGCTTTGACTATGACTGAACATTTGCTCTCACTTTAAGGAAAAAAATTCGGGATATATATCGTATATCTATATTCAGCCAAAATATATCGGGATATGACTTTTGGTCCATATCGCCCAGCCCTACTGTCGGTCGCAATGCAATGTTAACATTAATAACATTAGGGTCGTTTTCACTTGAACAAAAAATGGATTAAACTTAATCTTGCTTAGGTACCTTGCTCTCGCCCTTTTCTCTCCCTCTGCTTCTTACCGCCTCCACTCTTGAGCGCGCAGCAGCAGCACAAAGCAGGCGGGTGATAACTCCGGTGCGTTTTCAAAATAAAATTAATTGCGGCGTAGTGTAACATGTCGTGATATTTAATTTATCATTTAAAACTCTGATCATAGTAAGTATATGTGCGCAAATATATGCTATGTGTGTATGTAGGGTCGTTTTCACAGGTCATTCATACAATATACTTTAAATTGTGTTAACACCCGAAAAAAAAAAAAAAAAAAAAAAAAAAAAAAAAATCATCATTCCCAAGCCGTGGCGGCTTTTATTTAGCCGTGGCGGTGCGCCACGATCAATTACATGTAGCGGAAACCCTGTTAGTAGATCCGTCCAAATATTTTGACAGTGTAGTCTCTCCAGTAAGATAATATCATAATCTGTTGCAGCTTACGAGCATTGGTGAAGCATGGTAGCACTGGTAGGAAACGATACGATGACCATACAAAGCAAATTTCCATTAAGCCCAGATCAATAAAAAAATAAAAAAATACACAGGTATAGATTAGATTAGTCCACGCTGTTTCTCGCAGATGAGCCACAGAGGCTGAAGGTTATTAATCTTCGGTGCAATATGAGCCATGTGGACGTATTTATGTGCGGCAGACTTAATGTGCGGCAGCTTGTCATCAGTCTCGTTGCTTTAATCAGTCAAATCACGAACCATAAACAGGATGCAGCGCGGCAACAAACAAGGAAACGGGGCAGATGTGCTTTGCATCGGCTGATGTTTTCCTGCCTGGAGGAGATGACTGGAGCCAGAGCGGCGGGTTTCTCGGGCTGCCGGTGGTGCGAAGGCTGCGGCGTTCGTCGCTGACGCGGTGGGAAACAGTTGCTGTAAGACAGGTTTCTGTAGGTGGGTGTGTGGTGAGCTCACAGTCCCATAGTGAATCACCACAGCATGAAAGTAAAAGGCCATCAGAGTGGGAGCGCGTCCACATGCCACCGGGCGCAGTCACTTTCCACCGACTTTCCTGCCTCGCGCCACGGCCTTTTGAAGCACTTTAGATTGCAACCTGCAGCACGCCACTCTGTATGAATGCACATGATGATGGATGTGCTTTTTCATTTGGAGTGATATGTATAGGTGGCTTACCTCGTTTGCCACTATGTGATATGTCGCCGCGCTGTTACGACCGAGATAAATTCCTGTACATTTATGGAGTTTGGTGAATAAATGTGCAGCCTGTGCATAATGATTCAGGGAGGCGAACTTAAAAGTTAAACGGGAAAATTAATGAGCCCATCAGAATCCCAGTGGAAACGCACGGAGTTGTGCAGGGCAAAAAACAACTTTTTAAACAGGGCTGCACCAGCCTCTGAAATTCAGATTTTACCGCTCAATACAATAATTTGACTATTTGTTGTTGTTATTATTTTAAATCTTCTTTAAAATCCTTCCTGGCAATCATAAAATGCACTGGCAAAAAACAATAATGCTTATTTTTCTCTGTTCATTGCCTCATTGATGAATCGACTAAAGCATAAAGTGTTTTTTCCCCCCTTAATCAACACATGTGTAACACACAGCATGAGTCTCGTTTCACTGTCTGTTCCTGCTTTGATTTCACTTGTGGAAATAACAGATGATATTACTGCTGTTTTTTATCTCCTTCCCTCTGTAGCAGTGATGGTGATGTTCTTGCTGATGAATGAACGGAGGGACACAGTGTACTCTCGGCTCCCGCTGGATGTAGGCTAACATTTACTGCTGCCTCTACAGCCTTCACATGAACAGCGGCCTGAAATGACCCTGAATGCAGCAACCCCAGTGGCAGTTGTTTTTTTTTTTTTGTTTTTTTTTTTAATGACATCCACAGTGTTACGCCTGTATTTTTTCTTGTATTTTGTCCTGCAGCAGGGCACCATCACAGCAAGAACACCGCCACTGACACCGCTACCGAAAACAGACACTGAACTCATCCATTTCCGGCCCTGTAACTTTAGCTAAGGACTTAAATATCCAGTGCAATAATCAGCCAGGAAAAGTTTGATATTGATTTCTAACCCAGTGAGCATTTTTCCCCCCTGGTTTTTGATCGTTAGATGCTACAAAGCTTGTAGGAGTAAGAGTCTAACCTTAAAACTATAAATGTACCATCCATTATATGTGAGTATCTCTGAGTTTGGTGAACAAATATCCATTGTTGGAGCTTCAGCAGCAGTGAAGGCTCGGAGATTTGGGGCATTTTGGCAAGTAGCTGCCTGGCTGTTTGTTGTTTAAATGCACATGAACACCAGATTACGATGAGTAACAGGGGTGAGTGACCCCCCCAGTGATCGCCAATACCCCCTGATGGTATCAGCGGGAGGCATTTAACCTTCTTTCTCCTTATGTTCTCTCCAGTCCCACTAACAACAACACAAGCAATATCAAGGCTTAGCCGCAGGGTGTCACACTGTCTGCCCTTAGATGTGTTCTTAGCCCCTTCATCGGTCAATGAAAGAAAAAAAAACAAAAAAAAAAACAAAGATGAATGACTGTCGCTAAAAACTCGCCAACAACTTTGCCTGCGGTCTGTCTGTCCCCTTCACACAACACTTCCTGACAGCAGACTGAAAAGACGTGACGGCAGAAAAAGAAATAGCGGTCTTTATGTGGGAGGGAAACGGGGGAAATTGACCGAGGAAATGTCACTCCTCATGACACATTCGCTGCACTTTTTTTTTTTGCCTGGGAAAAAAAAAAACGTCCTGGCATCGAGAAGAATGTACAGATCGCTGATGGATCCCTTTTTGTCGCTGGTAGACGATGCCATTTTCCATTGTAGGCTTGCAGTGAGTAACCACACTGCAAAAACTCAAAATCTTACCAAGATTATTTGTCTTATTTCAAGTCAAAAATGTCGTATTACAAGTCAAAATATCTCATTACACTTAAAATAAGACATGATCACCTCAGAAGTAACTTGTTTTTAGACCACTGTCTCTTGTTTCAAGTGAAAATTTGCTTGTTTCATTGGCAAAATTTGTTTCTTGTTTCTAGCTAATTTTCACTTATTTCAAGTGAATTTTCACTTTTTCCACTGGCAAATTTTGCCAATGAAACAAGCAAATTTTCATTTGTTTCAAGTGAATTTTCACTTGAAAATTGTCTAAAAACAATTTACTTCTGAGGTGATCATGTCTTATTTTAAGTGAGATATTTTGACTAGAAATAAGACATTTTTGACTTGAAATAAGACAAATAATCTTGGTAAGATTTTGTGTTTTTGACGTGCAGGTTAAGGTAGGAAGTTGAGTAGTGCATTTAAATGTGTTTTATTACTCTGATAACACAAACAGTGAAGTTTTTACTCTCCTGAGAGTTGCACAGTGTGTGTTTTGTGTGTCTTTCCACATCCGCTCTCTTTAGTTGATATGGTTTCTCCAGTAGAAACCTACCTGGTTTCTCTCAAGCCCTTAAACCAGATTATGGAAACCAGGGTTCTTGTTTACACGGCATTTCAGAAATCGGATAATTCTTGTACGTGGGCAATATCCTGTTAAGCATGCTGTGGACCAATCGGAGCATTCATTAAAACCTGGTTGCATCATTTACACCTGAACTCGACTTCTAAATGTTTGACGCTGTTGTCAAACAGGTAGGGAGTTTTCCACATTTCCGTCATGCTCACAGTTGTAGTAATTTGATTATCTTTACACTAGCAGGTCTTTTGTTAAATAATGTCATAAAATTGAGAAATGCAGTTCTTTTTGCACTGGGCCTTTAACTGTTCTTGTACGTTCTGTCATGGAGTCGGTCAGTCGTGCTGCCCACGTTTTGCTGAGGCCTTTGACGTCACGGTTTGCCCTCGGTTCATTTTGTTATGCCTCCCTTTTCCGAGCGATGAGTAACTGCTGGCTGGCACATGTCAACTTTCTGTGTCCTTATTGCCATTAAACTGTATATTTTGGGTTTTGGATTATGTCCTCACACCTCCCAGGCGGAGGGAGAGAGCGCCTCTGAAACGGATCCAAAACACGGCGGTTTGCAAGCGTGTCCTAGAATCACCCTGCCGCAGCACAAATAACACATTACGTCACAGCTGATAACATCTGTGTGGGGCTTATCAGCGCGTAGCTGCTCTCTAATAGGCAGCGGTACAGTGTGTGTGTGTGTGTGTGTGTGTGTGTCCTTAGTGCACCCCGTCACCATTCATCTCTGTGGACTAACTGGGCTAATTTCATGGTCTGATGCGCAGACAGAGGCAGGCTGGCTGACTTGCTGTTGTCACCGGAGAGTTTAAGGCATGACTTTTTTGTCTCTGTGTGTGTGTTTATATTTGTGTGTGTGTGTGCGTGTGTGTGTGTGTGGAGGAGGATGAAACAGTTGTGGGTGTTCACTTGGCATTCCCTCGCTCATCATGACTAGAGTGGTCGGATTCCTACAGTTAAGCAATGAATCACAAAAAATAATGACACGACCGAACATGCCGGGCTGGCTGGGGGACAGAAATCAGACGTCCTCTGCGGAGGAGGGATACAACTTTCACAAACGCCGTACAGTGGCCTCATTTTCGGCGGATTAAAGAGTTAGATCCTTGTGTTTTCACGTTTTGTCTCATGTTTTTTTTTTTTTGCGCTGAGCTCTGATTGCTGTGGTGTTCCTGAGCTGCCCATCAGTCTAACAGTGTTTGGTGGGACCGTGACATTTTTCTCCTTGGACTTCCTGGTAATGGAGTTTCTGTAGGTGGCGTTTTTTTTTTTTTTTCACTACTCATGCTAACTACCTAGTTCTTCCTCTGCTATTTTTTCCACAAAGTGTAAAATGAATCACTTCCTGTGCAGCAGAGGATTTTATTTTTACCCCGGTGAAGAGCTCCCGGGCTCCCGAGTGTTTATGACAGCAAATGTAAATCTATAAAAAGAATCACACATCGTAATGATGCTCTGTTAATATGTAATGAAACTCTTCCTAATTTCTTTCACTGAACAGGTTAGCTTGGGGTCATTAGATAAAATAACTATTATAAAATCCTCTTTTCCCCTCCTTTTGAGAAATCCTGGTTTCTGTGTGGCACAAAGGGAGACGATCAGAACGGTTTTGGCACCACATGTTAGTCTTTGATAAAATCTCCAATACAGATAATTAATTTTGGCCCAGTATCAATAAGTACAAGTGCACAAATATACTTGCAACATGCTGTTTCTGCAGTTGGCCTCTCACCTGCAGCTCCAGCGCACTGTGTGCCACAATTTCTGCATGTGCAAAGTCATATAATACTTTTTTGTATATATTTAGAGTGTCATGTACAGTTTGCTGTCCTGCGCTGTCTCCCATGTGCTGAATGTGATGCTCCTGCCGTATCATATAATAACATTATCATTTATTCAGCACTTTTCAGACCAGAAGGACAAAACGTTTTACAAGCGATTAAACAATACGGATCAGAAAGGGCAGACACAGACAGGAGAGGCTTAAGAGAGCCAACAACAATAAAATGCCCATACAGGCTGTTTTATTGGGCTATACTGGACGTGCAGAATTGCTTCCAAGCCGTTTTTGCATGGCCTCATTTTTGTTTTTGTCTTGAGGAAGAGAAGAATTATTTTTAACAAAGGGATATGGAAATTATTTGGCGTCTAAGAAACCAGGTTTTGTCTCTCCATTGCATCAGGGATCGGAGCGGCCCTCTGGCTCCCAGCTGTCCAGGGAGGGAGTTGTTTTTGTTCACAAATATAATAAGTCATTAAACTGTCATATGGATGACCGCCGACCATAAAGCAAATGCTGGTAATGTTTCGCTGTGGTCAGTATGTTAGTTTGTCGCCGAGCGGATGACATTGCAGGAAATCAAGAGTCATTTTGAGCTCCTATCCTAAAAAAGTGTAGTTGATTAGTAAGAACACAGAAAGCAGATGGTGCGTTTTGGGTGGGACAAGCCTCTGTGGTCTTCTTCCCGGCCTCACTGCCATTATAAAGTCGCATCCGTGCCATTTTCATTCAGAATAATAGCGTGAATCTGGGTTTCTGCGTGGATCTGCCTCGAGTCAAGTGACGGTGGCCGCCTAAAGTCTAATAAAGTCGGTTCTTCCTGTCTCTCTCTCTCTCTCTCTCTCGTCCGTAGGCTCCGATGAGAGGCTCTCCATGATGCGGAGCTAACACCGTCGGCCGCACAACCACAGGAAGAGACGTGGCCGCCACACCATCCGCAGTCAACACATGGCGGCATTAGGGGTAAGCCAAGCCAGAAAGACACACACACACACACACAGAGTTTATGATTGCTGTTGAATCACCTTGTCTGAGGGCTCCCCTGGTCATGAAAAAACTGGGAAAGTCACAGAATTACAGCTTTTGTGTTCTCCAGTTGTGGAAAATGGGCTTTCCAACCAAATTGAGGTGTCTTGGAAAAGGGTTGATAGCATTTTTTTACTCAATCAGACAAATGCCAGGCTTAGCTATTAATAGAACCACTTAAACATTTTTCAGGAATAACAACTTTCACTTAATTTCATGTTTATATAATAGTTTTCAGGCGCTTGCCAGCACAAGGTGGGAATGTAAAACCAGTTTTTAACATTGGAACATAGATTATCAAATATAAAGTCTTGGAAATTGAGTTTTACGTCACAAGATAGTCTTTGAAATGTCATGGAGTCCAAAATTAGATTTGAGTTTGTGCAAAAATGTTGACAAGAGTCAGAGTCGGGCGGTGAAGGTTGGACCTTGCCAGTAGCCAAATCCCAAATGGGGGTTCAGCAGCGTGGAGCCAAACAACATATTGCTGTTGTGCTGTGAAAACCTCATATCTTCTTTTTGTACGTTCACCGCGGTTGAAGCATTACACGTGGGTTAGGAAAATGAAGAACCCTGTAAACTCATTAATGTCATCAAATTAAAAACAGAAGGCTTTCATGTAGTTCCTTGAAAGCTGACTCCTTGGAGGTGGAAGGTTTTCACCTGACAGGCGGCACATGGAGCATTTTTCTATCAAAACCAAAGACGGAACTGTGATTTTTTTTTTTTTAATTCTCACCACAGTATTGTCATGTATTTTTTTTTTTTTTTTAAATCATAATCACATTTATCACCCTCCTCTTTCACCCCTAATGCCAGAAACACATTACGCAAAAACATGTTAGAGGGCATCTCACCGAATCACATCCTGCGTTAAAGTAGTGCCACACCTTCAGAGGAGGCAGCGATGCAGCTTTGCACAAGGGACGCCGTCGTCTTGAGCGGGTGGAGTCTCACGGGTCTGACCTCGCGGGACTGGAGCACCCACAATGCAAAGCCAGAAGGGGCGTTTGCGTAGATGACAACAGCAGTAGCCTAATAATTGATCAACTGGCTGCAATTTGGGGCGGATGGGAAGGAGAAGAGTAGGGTTTGGTCGATCAAATCAATAAGAAGGAGAGTTGGAAGTGAGAGAGTAGTGAAAGTTTCAGTCACGCCCAGTGGGAGTGATATCCTGCTGCAATCTCATTGGCCAGTGTGATAAATCGGTGCTGTTGTACCCTCTCACACTACAGGAGCGATGACAGAAATATCTGACGTCTACGTTGTGAAATCACAGCATCACTCGCTGACCTTCTCACATTATATAGACGCGCCGTTTTCACGCCGAGCTTAACAATTCTGCCTGGGTCTGTCTAGGACGCCTAAATTGGCTTTTATATTGCATTTCTCAATATGTCTGTGTCTTTATATCAATCCCAGGGCTCAGCCACGCTCAATACACGATCATTTTGCCGGTCACTAAGATTTCAGAGGAGGACAGAGCCTCTAAATGATCGGTGTTTGGTTTGCTGTCTAAGTGCAGCCGCAGCCAGACATTAAGTGGGTGTTGGCCGGTGCTAATTTCACACACGCTGATTTTTTGGCTGTAATCGCCTGTTGGTCAGTCTCACGCTCGATCCAACAGCCGAGTCGGTCGGTTATTGTGTTCACACCACCGGTTCAGCTACAGCTACAACTTTTTTTCAGCTCACAGCGTGCAGAAGATCAGCGGAACAGGACTGATGGAGAATTTAATCGTTTAAAATGTTTGAGAAGTAAAATCGCAACCCGTCGTTATAGATAACGGCTTCAGTATCACTATGATGCTTAGATCTGCTTACTTTTCTGTGTTTACATCATTATGAAATGAACAGTTTGGGAGTTTTTGGCTGCTGGACAAACTAAGAAAGCAATTTGAAGACATGTCTTTGGACTCTGCCAACTCCCACTGAGCATTTCTCATAATATTTGACATCTTGTAGACTAAATGATCCATCAGATGATTCGAATAAATAATGATAGATTCATCGACAATGAAAATAATCATCAGTTACGGCCTGAGTGGCCACACCTTGGCCCGATTTCCCTGCTCACTGCTCCCTATAGGAAATGAATGGAGCCCCAGTGACTGATTAATCACGTTGTTCTCAGTGTGAATGCCGTGTTAGTCAGTGAGTTACTCACCCTGTTAGATTCTGTATAGCACCATCCACACTGCTCTCAACATCCTTCTCCGTTGCATGCGTCGGAGCGTGAATCACCAGCCTGTTTGTGGTCGTCCTACATGCCGGACCAAAGAGAGACACCAAAGCGTGCAGCTGATCTCTGCTCAGCCTCTTCTCTGTGGTGTAAAATTTGCAAGAAGACATTCATGCCAGCAGTAAAATTATTGTCTGTTGTATTTTTTTATATAAACAAACCGTGGAAAAATCAGTTCCCAGTGGGTGAGAATACATGAAATAGGGAAGTCA
This sequence comes from Myripristis murdjan, assembly GCF_902150065.1. NCBI lineage: Eukaryota > Metazoa > Chordata > Actinopteri > Holocentriformes > Holocentridae > Myripristis > Myripristis murdjan. The sequence goes on from NC_043989.1 coordinate 5,199,515, forward strand.
TTTGTCGTTTTACTCATTCATTGATGCTTCATGCCTCTCATCGGTCGTTTTGCATATTTGTGCCTTTGCGCCCCTTGATCTGTTTGCTTTTGTCTCTTGGTCATGTGCAGCACTTTGGCCACAGTATGAGATGTGCTACATAAGATAAGATTAATTGATGGAAGGCTGCAGAAACTTCATAATGCACCGAAACGAGAAATCGAATGGCTTTAAATAGCACCGCAAGCAGCAGCACTTCAAAGCAAAGAAGATGGTAGCTGCTTTACCACGACTGTTCCTGTGCCCAAGTCGCAACACATTTTCAAGCTCGGTGCTTTTCTTCAGGCAGCATCGCGGGAGGTGTGTTTACATGCCGCTAAAAATAGAAGGAGAAAATGGTTAGCTGCCACCGCTAGAAAATACAGTTGAAAGTTACTATACAGTAAATATAAAGGTAACCAAGGCAACTGAAGGATAAATCTGCATGCATAAAAGAAATGCAGCAGTTACATAAAGGAAGAAAAGGTCCAGTTCATTAAAATGAGTTGAAAAGCGCTGCAGCTTCGTCTCTGCCTTACAAAAGCCTGTTTTTATGACTGTTTTTTTTTTTTTTTTTTTTTTTGCTTTGAAATGCTTGTGACTGGCAGTGTGGCAGAGGTTTTCAAACTTACTCAGGTTCAGGACCCCCATGTTTGACTTTCATGAAGCTGCAAACCCCCAAATGAGATGGTTTGCCCTCTGCACCCTGATAGGAAAACATAATGTGGTTTATTTTAATTGTTAAATTCTTTGTCATGATTGATTGTTGGCAAATGAATTAAAAATGGCAAGATAATGTTAAAACAGTGATTAAATCTTTGTGTTTACACTGCAACAATTTCTGGTGATTTCCAAAACTTCTAGTCAAACTAAACTTTTCCTCATTTTGAGGCTGTCACTAACTTTTAGCACTATTTATAGCAAAAACAATCTTTTTTTGTACATTATTCAGTTTCCCTCCTGTTCCCTCCTGGTTGTATTTTTACCTCACTTATTGACGATAGCATTGCCACACAAATTGGCATCTCAGGCTTGAATACATCACTCTGCGGAGACATGTTGTTGTCTGTGACATAACACCCACCATTTTTTTGCGATTTTATTTTATTTTATCTTATTTTCCACTTTATTTATTCTTTAACTGTTATTGTGGATGTGACAGTGATGCCGTAGCGGCGCCAAAGACTTACCAGCGCGTGTGGACAGCATGGAAAGTTTTCTCCAAAGAGGCAGGCAGCCATAAGATTAAAAAAACAGGCGAAAACAAGACGAATGGCTGCCCGGCTCCCTGGGCACCACGAGAGTTGGCACGCAAACCGTGAATCGCAGCCAGCTGATGTATAATACTGTAATAAGATCCAACATGGTGCTTTTTATTGTGATTATGTGTGCTTTGGGGCTTTTATTCTACGGTTGTCACTGCGTGCAGACTGGCAAAAAAAAAAAAAAAAAAAAAAAGTTTTCTTCATAATAGACTTTATCTATCAGAATTAAAAAGAGAAGAAAACAAGAGAACAACTGGCGTCCAAAAACAAAACATTAAGGATTAAGATTTATTGTGTCTGTGTTGCAACCTGCTCGCTGTCACATTTTTTTGTTGTTGTTGTTTTTTTTTTAAATGCTTTCAGCTTCCTCTACTTGCACATCTGTGGTGTTATGCAATGCAAAATTTAGCCATTTAGCTCTCAGACTCATGGGAAGCTGCAGTGACGGGGCTCAGATGTCACTCTCAGCGACACTGACGCTCAGTTTAGAATCTGCTGGTTTGCGGCGGCTCACGCAATCACAGTTTATGGTCGGCGATGAGGACATTTGGACGCCGGCGGTGTCATGGTTGCCATGGTAGTTGAGCCCATCGTTGAGACTTCAGCTCACCTGAACTTCGACCCCGTCGCTCCCTAAGTTGTCAAGGCAACAGCAGAGCGTTCTTCCTAATCTTCATCTCATTTAACAGCCGAATGAGCCATAATGGAGGATCAGAAGTGTGTTGAGGATTTAATAGATAAAATGATAATGTATCCCTGCCTATATGACAGATTACGGGCAGATTGCGAGCAGAAAAACCGACTGGACCTCGGCGATTCGCTCCGCAGTCGCTCATATGTTTATACTTAGAGCGCGAGGCGGCATCCAAAATCAAAGTGGAGCCATGATGGAATGTTGGCAACATCGCAGCGACGTCTATCAGGCAATCGCAGATCGCCAGACGATAAAACTGACGTTTTAGCAGACATTTTGGCTTCGGGACGGATCAAACCTGCAGCCTCTTGGTTGCGGGACGCCTCGCCAGCCAAAGAGCCGCTTGGCTGCCAGGTCACACACTGTAGAACAGATCCGAGCACGGCGAACACTGAAAAGTCTGTTTCACACAGGGAAAGTCAGGGAATTCAGTAAAATTTTGGGAATATCACAAAAAAAATTCAGCCTCAATTTAAAAGAATATTAGAAAGGAGCTGTTCACATGACATCCTTTTTTATTTCACTTCCTTCACAGAATAAAACAGAGTTGTAAACTTAAATGAGACCTGAGATGTTTTTAAAGTTTTGGTCAAAGAATAAAAGAGCATGTTAACTTTATTCCTGTCTTGGAAATTAAACATTTTAGTCAAACTCGAAGGAAGAATCAGGGAAGTTTACATGTGACAGAGCTGGAACTTTGTAATAATGCACCATTTGTACTTAAAAACAAACAAAAAAAAAAAAAAAAACGAGGGTAAACAACAGGATTAAATTAGTTTCTGTTGTGTTTGAACAGACCAATTCATATCAGCTTACCTTCGGGAAAACAGTGTGTCTCAGTAAATACTGAGAGGAGTGCGGTGTGATAAATCATTTGCAACAGAATGAAGGAAATGATTTAAAGTAGCACTTGATAATGGAGCAAAATACCAAAGTTTTAGGCCTGGTGTGCTGATATTGTGGCGTAAACATCAGCTGGAGTTAGAATAATTGATTTGTTCATCAGTGAAAATAAACACTAAAATAATGAGTTTTCAGGTTTTTGCGGTGCAGGTTTATCTCTCTCTTCGGTGTTATTTTTCAATTGTTGTTTCAATTGTTTTTTTTAAATTTTTTTAAATTTTTGTGTGGTTCCTCCTCTGCAGAACCCCGACATGCTGACGAGGAAGATAAAGCTGTGGGACATCAACGCCCACATCACTTGTCGCCTGTGTGAGGGCTACCTGATCGACGCCACCACCGTCACCGAGTGCTTACACACCTGTAAGTCCCCGCTGTCCGCCGGCACCGGCTTAAAGGAATATTGTATTGAATTGAATTGAATTGAATTGAATTGAATTTTTATTTAAGTGTCGTGCACTCAAGGTGCTCAACCCGCATGGGCTTATAAGACACTAAACATGACAAACAGCATTGCATAGTGAGTAACCAGATAAACAAAACAACAACAGATAAACAAAAATAAAGAAAAACGTGCATACACTTATACCTGCACATATGGACTACATACTGTATATATTACCAAATTCAAATCAAATGTACAGCACATTTTTTCTCTTTTCCCACGCTTTACAAATAAAGTTAGCTGTATGAAAAACTCCTATTCTGAAACATAATTCAAGTTTTTTATAATCATCCAGGTAAAAGAAACCATTGAATAACAATCTCATTTTTTCAAAAAATACATGTCTAAGCTCATCGTACAGAGGACCCAAAAACTCTTTACTCCTCCCAAGTTCTCCTGAATGTCCTGAATGTGCCTCACAGAGAATGAAGGTTTCAGAAACTGTTCCCAAAACATATTTGTTTTTGTTTTTTTTTGTTTTTTTTCATGTGTCCGTTTTGGCTTTACAACAGGAATGTGTCATCGCATTTGTGCATTACCTGATTGAGCGCTGAGCCGTGGTCGCACTTGTCTTTTCAATGCGACTTTTGTCATCTGATGTACGTCCGGTGATGGGATCTTGCTCGCATTTGCATCCGATCGGCCAGACCGCATGCCGAGGTGGCCTGGCTCACATCGAGTTCGGATCCCAGTGACGTTTGGACGGCATTCTCAATACGCACAGTGGAATAAATCCACACGGAAATACATCTGAATACTATCCGATCAGGCAGGACGCGTTAAAGTCTCAGGTCTGGACACTGATATGCGTGAATTTTGTCATTCCTGAATTCTGATCTGGTGCATCTGATTAAAAAAAGTCACTTTAAAAAAGACAGGTGTAACCACGGCCTCTGGTTGCTGATGAACCATGATAGACAGCGCTGCAGAACAGACCTTTTCATTAGTTGGCTGCCTTTATCGATTCATTTGATTTGTCATGATAAGATTTTTATGGTCAGGAATGAGGGACATAAATTAGTTTACCAGCCAGCTTCTAATTCCAGTTCATTTTTTTTGGCCAAAGCCACTTCATACTCGTGTTTGGCACTTGTTGGGTGTCGATTCTGGACCCTGACTCGTCGCCAGTGAGTGAACTGGAGGCTTGTCTTCCATTGGTCAGCGTGTAGACCAGTATTTGTGCACGAGACTTTATCTAGATATGATTTATTTATCAGTGTTTTTGTGAAAGGGGTTAAACTGAACATAAGAAAAGGAGAGGTAAGACTTTTTTTAGCTGCTGTTTGTTAAAGTCGGCGATCAGTTTCGTGCCACAGTCATGAAACCTTCATTTTCTACGAGGCATCCAGGTGAACTTTTGTTGTTGTTTGAAAATTCAGGACAACTCAAGGCGAGTGAATGAGAGACAATATTTCGTTTTGGGTGACGTATTCCTTTAAGCCAGAGTTCTCTTTTCCTGTCTCTCTGTGCCGTCTGTCTTGTTTTCAGCTTTATTCATAATTATTCTCTCGACTTTTTTTTTAATTTGTTTTGTTCTAATCATTGTCTCTCTGTTCTCATCCTCTTTTTTCTTTTCTTCTTATTTCTCTCTCTGCCTTTCTTCCGTCCTCTTTTCTTTCTCTCTTGTTCCCTTGTCTTCTTTGCTCGCTATCAGTTCGCGTTTCAGACTCTCTGTCTCCCTCTTTGTCTCTCACACGCCCACACACACACACACACACACACACACACACACCCAGATGATCAAAGAAAATGCAGTTCCTTCGACACCAGGTTGTCTGCACATGTATAAGCCCCGAAACAAAGGCGAGTCTTTTCAATTAAGCGGAGCGTTACAGTGTATCCGTGTCCACATTAGTGTCATAATATCGTCTGGTCAGTGCCTTCCTGTCTCCTCATTAAAGCTGCTGTAGCCTGCGGGCCGATTCAGGCCGTCCTGACCGGGCCTGCGCCGCTCTCACACACACACACACACACACACACACTGTCTAGCCGAGCGTCTTGGCTTTAACACCGACTGTGTTTAATTTGAGGATCTGGGTCAGATTTAATTTGGGTGAATTTGACTCCCTGGCAGCATTTTCTGACATCACACATGCCACCTTATACATCTGGATTCTGTTTGCCTCGGTGTTCGGAAATCATATTTTAGCAAATTATCGCCGTTATTTCCCCTCTTACTTCCCTGTGACCCATTTTTAGGTCACCGGAATATTTCCTTGCATCTGTTGCCAAGGCGCTGTGGCTCTGACCCCTGTGCCTCTGCCATTGGCTGGTTTTGATTTCAGTCATCAGGCAGGCACCAATCAGCTTTTTTCGAGGCCAGCTCTGATTATCAATTGTTAACAGAGTCACCAGCCAGTCTACTTTGAGTCAAGTCTTTTGTTCCATGTTACCTTCAATACCACGGTAGAGACAGAAAGCCCATTCAGCGCGCACTCCTTTATAAAAAAAACGTTGTATTGACAAACAAGTTAACATATAGGAGAGAATAAACGCTGAGGTTTATTGAGTAGAGAGCAAGCAAACAAATTCTCATTTCAAATTAAGAGGAACTTTAATGAAATGTCCTGCTGTCACAATAAATACAGCGGCATGACTGCATTATCTCATTTGAAGTGTTTCAGGGCCGCATTAGAACAACAACGCTGAGTCACAGATTGAGGCATCAACTTGTGCCAATAACACACTGATACCAACATTTTGGCATTGACTTCATATTCTTACCCAGGCGTCAGCAATACATCATGTAAAAGTGCACTCCAAGATTAAATGGTAGTCATTTTTATCCCCTCAGACTCATTATTAGTTGTTAGTGTTTGCCTGATTGCTTGAAAATACTTTGCACGGCGCAGACGATGCCTTCTGTCTGATTTATTAAACTGTTTCTAGTCATAAAGGCCGGCGGTTTCCAAACTTATTTTCATTACGAAGTGATTTTGCTCCGAGAATCCTAATATGAAAAGATGTTTGTTTTCTGTTAGGTATTAAATTGTTTTTCAATGTCACACGCAGACCGTGACAGATAGATTCGAAGTGGTGAGATTACAACATAATCACTCAGATTTATTTATTTGTTTTTTTTTATCATAACAATTTCGAGTGAACTGAATCACAGTGAAATTAAACTTTTAAGTGATAGGCCGTGAAAGTCATAACATTTCAATGAATGAATGAATATAGGCGAGCTGTCGGTGTTAATTAGCAGTTGAAAATATCCACAATAATAACGCTCTGGAAACGCTCTGTTCAGAAAGGAAAAAAGATGAAGTGACCACGTCTCTCTGCGCCAAGAAAAGACTCTTCAATTACTGTCAAATGGTACATGAGCATGAATAATGAATCTGCCCATAATGAGATCAGGCAGGTGAAACGGAGGCTGATCGGCTCATCTCCATATTGGTGATCGAGTTATGCATGAGATCTGTTCTTCTGTTACACTCTGAATTGTTTAGGAAATGAGTGTCGGCTAACGGGATGAAAACGCGGCTGTAAATCATTTCAGGGCCGATCGGCACTTTTAAGTCCTCTCGTGTAACTTTCCTCGTGCAGTTCTCTCGACCGTTGCGTCAGATCTTTCATGTGTAATCAGCAAAGCCTCGTAACTTCTGCAGCTTCAGCGTCTCTGAAGGAATCGGCCGTCCTGGGACAGTTTGTGCAAGATGAGCGCGGCACTCCAGACATCTCCATCGCCTGCTGAGCGCCGTCGCTGTATAGTGAAAATGAAGTTGTTGGGCCTGTGATTGGCTGATTTGTAAGGGCCGGGCTGTGGTTAAGAGGGCACAGCCTGTCTGAAACAACACAGCGTAGCTCCTCTGCCACCAGCCAAATGCTGTGAGACAAACTCTGCCAGCCGCTCTGGCAGCTAAACAACTTTGGTTTTCAGGTTCTCCTCTCTGTTCTAAAAACCTAATTCAAGTTGGCTGGTGAATAATGAAAGAGGCTGGTGAATTTTGGGCCCCGAGGGTGCTTTCACCCCCGCTGAGTTCAGAGTGGTTGAGCTGAACTCTGGAGCACTTTGCCCTGCTTGGTTTGGTTTGTATTCAGAATCGGTGCAGGCCAACCAGCCGCTCTCCGGCCCGACTCAGAAGAGGCTCAGCCCCTCCGAGCGCTTTGAAGTGAGCGCTGCAGTAGATGATGCCCGCTGAGGACTCACCATAACCCCTAAAACTGAACCCTGGTGCCACGCTTTATCCACACAGGAAAACAAATCATGCCCCTTTTTACTGCCGCCTAAAATCCTGCTAATCACACTAACTCTGAACCTTGGTCGGAGCGTGTGTTCCTCAGGTTAGGTTTTTCAGGTTAGGTTATTTTCCACTGCTGTTTAAATTGTTCATACTTCTGTTTAAATTGTTCATATTTCTATTTTTTTTTACAATCCTTGTTTATAGTGCTTATATTGCTTACTGCTATTTATCATCTGTGAATACTGTATGTTTCACAAATTTGCACATTGACCTACCTCTTTGCACATTTTATACACCCATGCACACGTTTTTTTTTTTTTTTTTTTTTTTTTTTTTTGCACATTGCTTTTTGCAAACTGGGTTGTACTTAGATCTTATTCTGTTGTACTCAGATCTTATTCTTTATTTTTTTTTATTTTTATTTAATTAATCTGTAATCTGTGGATACTGCTGAAAAACTGTGAATTTCCTGCGGGATGAATAAAGTATCTATCTATCTATCTAATATCTGCGACTTAACTGAACGGGTTAAGCAGCATTTCAGTCCCACGTTTGAACCCTGCAGCCGTCCCGAGTCAGCAGAGGTGTAACCGGGTCACCTGCTGATTTGTGACCCACATCGGCTTTGTGATACAGGAGTTACTCTACATTTCAGATAGGCAGTCCTGACCTCGGTAGGATTTTAACCTGTGTGATATGATTAAATACCAAAAGCTCGACATGTCTTGGATCCCAGTGCAGTTATAATGAGAGACCACCGGGGTGCAGCGACTGAGAAAACACTGCCTTCTCGTCAGGTTGGAGGTTATGACACCAGTTAAACCCGGAGGTGGAATATGTTGTCTGTGACTTCTGCTAATGTCAGCAGTGTCAGCCTGTCTTGGGGAACAAAAAAACAAACAAACATATAAAACCTGCATGTATAGTGCAAAGATTTTATTTACAACAGGGGATTATGGTTGCATAAGATTTGATTTGAATCACACAGCAGCCATGGCCACTCAGCTCTATGTGTTGTCTGTGCCATGCATTCGATTTAAACATTGCACTCCTTCACTGTAATTCCTTATAATTAAGAGCGTCAGCTAAATGCTTGCATGGTAATAAGTGCCTGCAGCGTCACGAAGATACTGTCAATTTTGCAGTTAGACATGCAATTTGCACCCAAACGGTGTAATACCCGGTGTGTGCAGCAGAGGGAGCTCTTGGACCACAGTTAGCGGCGGCTCTGCCCACTCTCCACATCGTGTCTAGACAAAAAGCTTTGATCTCAGGCCTTCTCCTCCTCAGTTCGAAGAAGAGAAGGGGGCCTCCGCCGTCGGAGAGACGAAGACAAAAGAGATTCGCGTCACGTTACCGGCGCAGCTCCTCTGACGGCCCGAGCCGAGCCTCGTCTGCGTCGTGACGCTCGGCTGAGACTGCAAGAAGGAAACTCATTTTTTATTTTTGAGGTGGAGGTGGAGATGAAGGCCCATCTGCAGTAAATTAAGGCCCTAGTTTATATTCTAAGTCTTGTATTTGGCATTTGGTGTGTTGCTTGTAAGGCTTTCAACCCGAGAGGCTGAGAGGTGATGGAGGTCAGAGGTCAAATTCAAATGCGTAACACATTCATTTCAAGTTCAAACATCAATTATTCATCAGAAGACAAATTATTGGTACGATATATCAGTGCTGAAAGATTTGTTCCCTTAATAATTGTGTGGGCAAGTGTGTTCTTCTGCATCACACACACACACACACACACACACACACTTCTCCTCAGGCTTTTTATTTCCACTGTTCATCTTTGTTTTTCTGTTATGCTTTTTTTTTTTAATCATCGTTATTAAGCTCCTTGCTTTCTTTATCAAACGTCTTTGTGGCGTGTTGCTGTGACGCGCTTGTGTGCAGTTTTGCTCGAATTAAATTGAAATTTGAATAATCCACACGCAAGACAGAACAAGCATTGCACTTGAGTCAAGAAATCGTGACCGTCAGGATCTTGTTTTGAGGAACAGCGAGGACATGGGATTTCATAACAGCAATATTTACATTTAATCATTTAGCTGATACTGTTATGCAATGAGAGCAGCAGTAGGATAAACTGTTATTCTTACATCGTCAACAGAACACCTGAGCAGACTAATAAAATACACAACATTATATTACATTAAACAAACTGTGTTGGTCAAATGGCATGCATATTTTAATATTTTGTATTTTCTCACTGACTTGGATTGAGCAAAATACAATAGAGTAGCATCCTTTAATATACAGTAGACATTTATTTTACAATTATTGGCCATCCATAATCTGACAATTATGGACACCTGTTTTTATTTAAGGTCCAAATTAACAGTGAAATAACCTAAAATAAAGAGTTTCTATGGAGACAGTCTTATTTATTAATTATTGTACCAGTGGATGTGCACTTTAATCTAATCTAAGCAACTCAAAACAATTTAATTAAAATTCCACTTTATCAAAACTGAATTAGCACAATGGACTCACCCAACACTAAAAAGTAGATCGTATTACGCTGTTTGAAAATGGAGTGCTGAAATGCTACATATTGATAGAAGGAGCTGCAGAATTGATATAGTGTTACAAAATGTGATTAATCTGATCTGTAGGATTATCAGCTGTTGCTTTTTTCACAGCCATAATCCTGATCACAGTATCTAACGCAGCTTTACTGGAAACGCAGTGTAAAACCACACTGATGTCATTTGAAACGGGTACCTGAGACCGTCCCTGCACATATGGCACTGTGTCTGAAGGCTTCACTTGTAAATGTGTAGCATGGTGAGTAACCATATGCTCTGTGTGTGTGTGTGTGTGTGTGTGTGTGTGTGTGTGTGTGTGTGTGTGTGTGTGTGTGTGTCTCCAGTCTGCAGGAGCTGCCTAGTCAAGTACCTGGAGGAGAACAACACGTGCCCCACGTGTAGGATTGTTATTCACCAGAGCCATCCACTGCAGTATATCGGGTGAGTGGGGGAGCGCTGCAGTGCATGCACACACACACACACACACACACACATGCACACACATGCACACACAGGCTGTGACATAGGTACAGTATAGTGTTTTTTCCACATGCTTTCTTCCTCTGTTTCTTATTTATATGCCTCCCTCTCTTTGCACTGATGTGTAAATCTCGCTCCTTTTTGATTGTACACACACACACACACACACACATGCACGCACACACACACACACACACACACATACACACACACATTGACAGTGCTCTATCAGTGTGCAGGTGGGCAGTTATTGCCTCTTGGACATCAGTACAACGCAGTAGTTTTATTGCACCTAGATGCAAATGTGCTCTGCAGTCACGTTAACAAAAGTTACAAGAAAAAGAGGACGAAGAACACATAACGCGATCTAACATGAATTATGATCACAATAGTTATCCTAATGCCTGCAGATACAGGACCTCAGAGTAGGGATGTGCTTTTTTTTAATGGATATTCAGTCATTATTCAGTCGATATTGTTCTGCGGCAACACAAGGGCCAAAATGCATTACGGGGTGAAAGAATCAATAAATATGAATGAAACTAGGGTGTTAACTGGGTAGAAAAACGAACGGAATAATGTTAATTCTCACAGAACCACATTAAAATTATAACAGATCCAGAGCAAAAAAAAAAAGTGTGCTAATTCTGCCCGCTCATAAAAGGTACCAATTAAGTGCCTTCTGTGCTGCCTTCAGGCGATGATAAAAGGAATACAAGTTAATTAGAAACTTTTGAGAGAGCGTGTCCAGTCTGCTAATGAGTGACAGCCCGTTTCATGTGTATATATATGTATACTACATAATATAGGTTATTTCTTCTCTTTTCTTCCTATTATGAGCTACAAGAGCCACAGGGTCATAAAAACCACTGCATAGATCATCAGAAGCACCCAGCACATTTAATTTTACTCCTACCTGCTGGGTAAAACTGGTGATTAGCTTTGAAATGGTCAGAGAGTTGTCACAGTACACAAGTTTTTAACGGCATATCGTGTACCACCGCAGACATTAAATGAAAACAAGACAGAAGCAAGTGGGAAGTTTTTAGTTTTATAGGAGGCCAATGAAACCAAGAAGCAGATCCGAAGAAAACAACTCGCTGTAAGAGTGAGAATCACCAGCGAGAACGAAATACACTCTTGACTCGTGTCCAGAATGTCCAAAGCACTCTAAATCCAATGATAAGGGAGACTTGAAGCGTTAAACCTAAAAAAGCCGTTATTCTTTTGACTGAAAGCCAAGTTTTTTCCAACATAACAGCTTCATCGGGGTGTTTTCATCGCTGTAAACTTCATCAGTTTGTGTAAAAAAAACGGGAGGGCAGCCATTCAGGCAAAAGGCAACACTTACTTTTAAAGTAATGATGGATGGAAACAGCGCTCTTTATGTAATTCCCTTAATGACAAAGTAATTAACACCCTTACAGACACAATCCTCTGTAGTTTGAGGGTGTTGAATGATGAGCGCCATGGCGATGTTTTGTTTCCAGTTCAAGTTGAAGACGTTTCAAATGAAGTCGTCTTCCGCAGACAGTGTTTTCGCTAATTCACTCTGCCTGGATAAATCCTCCGCTCTGAGGGATTGTGTTATTCATGCACCCTCCGTGTGCTGGTGCATTAATGTCTGATTAATGCGACACACAACCTGAATGTGTACCAGCAATTTAGTCATTACTGTCTAACTGCCCTGTCTGCGACTCATTGTTTTGGTGCAAATGCTCCATTTCAGACACATTAGCAATTCGCCCAGCTGTTTCTTTTTGTTTTTCCTTTTTTTTCCCCCCAACTGCACTACTTCGTTGTTTGCTGGAAATTAAAGACGATGGGAACATCGCAAATGATCCAAAGGCAAATGCTTAGCTGGATGACAAATAACTCCATCTGCTCATCAAGACGAGTGATCAAAGCGTGCGTTTGTGATTGGAATCGAAATCACACTCGCACACGTCTCCTTTCACAGAATTAGCGCGGCGGAGCTAATCCTGCCTCCTCTGCAGTCGAGTGTTCCTTCCCTTGATCGCTGTAATTTTGGATCTTTCAAATACTGGAGATTATTCTGTTTAAGACAAAGAAACCACCACTTAGCACCAGTTTAAAACACTTGGCAAAGCTACATTTAAGAGCAGCTGTGCATGCTTAAGACCTGGTCAGTGACCGCCTTTCGATATTTTACCCACCAAGTAGACTTATAATCACAAAAAAATCACTCAAACCCTGGCTGATTTTACCACTTAACCTAAATCCCACTGCCATCCGGGACTTTTAATCTGCACTTCTGTCCCACATTGTACAGTAAACCCTGCAACAGACGCAGGAAATTAAGGAATTTGGCGCTGATTGGCAGTGGTGTCGTCAGGTCACCTAATAATTTGCAACCTCCATATGATTCAGCTATACAGGACACGCTCTGTTTTAGGTAGGCAACCAAAACCTCAGTAAATGATAAACTACAAGCAAATCTCCATGTTTTTAACTGGACTCTTTCTGTGCAGTGTTGTTGTAATGAGCGACGTCCAGAGAAAACATGTTTCAGTCAGGTTGGAAGAGTTTATCATGCAGCTGAAATAAGAATCGGGCTTCTGCTAATGTAAAAAAAAAAAAGTCACCTGTGGTTTTTAGTAGGCAATAAAAAAAAAAAAAGCGCTCAAAGGTGAAATTCACCACCATACAGCTGATATCTGACGTGCATTTCCCAGCATACCTCAAATGTATTAAGGTTGAAGTCACTACAAAACAGGTAATCTCAAAGAATTTCTACATTTTTTCTCCTCATTAGAGAGAACACAGCGGAGAGAGACAGGAAAGATTGGAAGGGCAGGGACCGTCATGACTGAGATTTGAACCCGCGTTTTTGGGAGCCCAATACGCGCCTTAGTTCTCTGAACAGACCAAGCTTTGGGGTAATTTCACTTTGGGCCTGCCTGGCTTGTCTTTTTTCCTCCAAGTTAGGATGCCTGTGAATGGTTGCAGGGCTAAAAGTGGGCTTCTCAGGATTCTTCAGCCGTGTAAACACCTTAATTGTAGCCATCAGGGCTGCACTTCTCAGACAATTAGGCTAAATTATACTGTGATTTTAACTCCCTGTTTCTTTGTTGGGAGAGTTTTTTTTTGCTGCATCACTGTTGGACAAATCCACAGAGAAAAAACATGATTGCATCTATTCTCCTCAGTAGCTTATTTCAAATTGAATTAAATTGAATTTGAAACAAGGCATATTGACGTTACATCTTAATAAAATACCAAACTTATTTAAAACTCAGCAGCTGGTTGTGTTGAAGAGGACATGTTCTTTTCAGAGGTGCACCCGTGGCTGTGTCAGGTAGGGGGCAGTGTTTTGCTGCTTTCTGGAGCGAGGTTCAGAGTCGGATGGCTAATTTTGGCCCCAGATACAGTGACCTTCCCCGTGGACAGCAGGGCAAACGAACCTGCCACCTCTTCTAGGCCTTTCTTCCATGACTTTGCAGCAAGCCGGCTGCCGCGGCAGGATGTCAGAGCGCAGAGTCACGGTCGCAGCAGAGCAAGACGAGCCCCACGCTGTGCACCCCTGTCGGCTGCCCCGTTAAAGGGGAAGGCGGAGCGTCCTGGCGGCTCAGTGGTTCAGAGCAGGCGCCATGAAACTGTAATATCCTGGATTCGGATGTCACATATCATCCGCCTTCGCTCTCAGTCTTTCCTGTGTCTCTCCGCTTTCATCTCTATAAATAAGCCTCCAAAAAATAATCTTAAAACTGCAAAAAACAAAACAGGGAAAGGCTGTTTAACATTCTGACTGACGGAGCGTGTGCTGCACGCCGGCCTCTGGGAGCCGGTGTCATTTGCATTTCTCAGTCTTTTATAGAATATTTTTAATGGCTTCGTAAACATCCCTGGTTTGAGGTGCTGGGTTATTTATCAGGAGGGGTTTGCACACTCACAGATACACAGACTTAAAGACTTTGCAGAAACATTAATTTCAGTTTCAAAGAGGCACAGAGTAACAAAAACATAATAACTAAGGATATAGATAGGTAGGTATGTGTCAGGTTTGCGTCTTCATTTCTAAAATTCGAATTCACTTCCCTTCCTTGGTATTTGCATATTTATCAGTATCCATAAACTAATGAGGCGTCTAACCAATTTCTTCTTCTTGTAGCCATGACAGAACAATGCAAGACATTGTCTACAAGTTGGTACCGGGACTTCAAGAGGGTAAGTGTCAAATATTGTCCTACCAGATGTTTCAGTGTCCTACCCTCAACTTTAAAACTGTGGCTTTGACTTGACGAGGCTTAGTGTCACGTCTCCCTCTGAGCTGACGGTGTTGAAAAATTAATTTGGAATAACTGACAAGCGAATACATTTATTGTTATGGATGGGTGTCGCTGATGGGCTCAGAAATTAATGAGAATGCACAAACACTGTCACTGCTGTAAGATGTCACGCAACTGGTGTCACTTTGAGAAAATGCGGCTGCTCTCTCCCCTCTTGCTTTCGTCTTCCTCTTTCTCTTTGACTGCCTCTGATTCTCCCTCTTTTTTGTCTGTTTCCTCCCCTCCCTCCCTGCCTCTCTCCTCCTGTTGTGCAGCGGAGATAAAGAAACAGAGGGACTTCTATCAGAAGTTGGGGATGGAAGTTCCCGGCGACCTTAAAGGAGAGCTTTGCAACATGAAGACTCACCTAGATCAGCGCAACGGTACAGTCCGCGCCGCATTTCCCACCTCCACCGCAAAAAATCTCCATCCTATCGTCCTATTTAATCTCAAATTGACTTTTACAGTCTGGAAAAAACCATCTGTCAGTGGGATGAGATAAACCCACTTGTTTCCAACGCAGTTTCAGGAGTTTTTTTCTGGGAGTAAGTCTAAATATGTTGAAACAAGGCAGAATAAGGCAGATCATCTACTTGGATCAAGAAAATGATGTCTGACTCGAGAAAATCTTGGAAAGAAGTTGCTCAGTGTCGGAAACAAGTGGGATTATCTCATCCCGCCGGTCAGGAATGGTTCCGGAGTGGAACCTGCGCTGACATATTTTGATATTTTGACACTTTTTTTTACAACTAGACACATTAAAATCCCATTGTGTCATCTTGGAACGGTAATATAGCAGATGCCATATGCACTTTGGTTAATGTATCTACCGTGGTGCTTTATAGTGCTTTTAGTGTGCAGGCATTTGTATAGCCACCCCCAGTGGGAATTTAAAGGAGCGCTTCACCTGAAAACAGTAGGCTATATATTTTGTATTATTTGCACACCCCAAGAAAAAATGTTCAACCCTGGCAATTTGAGCGTCTTGCGCTATCGTTTTACCTGCAGAGGGAATGAACCCTCCAGGGATGTCAGCATGTTTACTTGTGTCCTGATGAGGTCTGAGTAGTTGAAACAAAGGCATTATAAAGCCTGTGTTTGTTTTGCAGGAAATCGGGCCTTTGTAATTTTTAGTTTTGTTTTACTGACTATACACAAATACAAACCTAACCTTTTCTGCGGTGAGATAAGCCCTTGGAGCCAAAGAGCACCTTTCTGATACCAAGAAGTGAGGTAGCACTCCCACAGCCAATTTGCTGGCATAGTTTACTCCATATTTACAAGAAAGTCAAACTTGCCTGAGGCAGAGACCCAGTTAAACAAGTAGCTGCATACGGATTTATGTACAGTTTAGACCGAAGAGCCGACCGCGAGATGTTAGCACGCAGATGGAAACAAAGGTAATGATCTGGAAAAATAAGCGGAGATGCTTTTCCAAAAGACATTATGACCCGTCTCCTTATATTTTAGACCAGTTGAAAACAGTCACACAGCGAGGAGCTGGTGTGCAAAAGCTTTGACTCATTTGGTCTCTAAAAGTGTTGAATCCTGAGCTAATGCATCATTTTTCTGTAAATACATTTGATTGGTCTTACTGCCAAAATTTGTTTACTCAAGTATATTATGGCATTAACTCCTGCAGCGTTAGTGCTTTGCTCACCAGGGAATGAACCCCCCCAACCCCTAATGAGTAACATGAGTAGCAGGACCACAAGTAACAGTAAAGGCATTTAACAGTAGAGTTTGAGGCAATTTAGCCAATCAGAACGAGTCCCCGGGCCTGCTTGTGGTGCACAGCGGCTTTGCGACCCGACTCTCCTCCGAGGGGTTGTGTAAATGTGTGCCCAGAGCGCTGTCACACTGGCAGGCCTAATCGCTCGCTTAATCCCCCTCTCTGATTTTGGTAATTAAGGCTCAAATGGAAGTGGAAGTGTTCCCCATGCCCTGTCACTCGAAGTCAGGCTGAGCTGCAACACACACACACAAACACACACACACGCATGCAAACACTCACAGAATCATTTACACTGGCACCCACACGAATTAAAACCCAGAGATGCCATTTTACACGGATTCCATTTTGCCATAATTTTCCTGCAGTGTGATAAAACACAAATATAAATTATGCCTTTTGCCTTGGGTAATAGCTGCATTTTGTATTTAGCTTTGGACTTATAACCCAAAAAAAAAAAAAAAAAAAAAAATGGAAATGGGCATTCAATTGCATTAGGATCATTTGGAGGATCATTTGCCAGGATCCCAGTGAAGTGGAAAGACTCCACTGTTAAAATGAGGGATTAAATAGAGGCTCCTCTGAGAAAGCCCTGTGGGTTTTGTCACTTCAAAAAAAACAAAAAAACAAACATCCTCCATACAGTTGCATGAAGAACTTCTCAGTGGCATGAGGGCTGAAGACCCGCTGTGTTAAGGGGCTCGTCAAAAAAACCCTCTGGGAATGCCCTTGCGGTTGCGGTCTCCAAACCCACTTGAAGCTCTTTCACCTTTTCAGAACGGTAAATGTGTCTTTGAATTCGCCCTGGATGCCATGTGAATACAAATGTCCAGCATCCATGATGTCACCGCTGGGCTTTTAGTTCACTCACATGGGCGCACGTACACTCACCGTCTTGTTTACTCTTCGTTGCAACCTCCCGTTTGGATAAAAAAAAAACAGATGACTTCCTCATTAGCCCCCATTTAAGAACTGCAAGCCAGAGTTAGCACTTGGTAAAGCAGAGATCACATTAGGCTAAGCACAGGCGGCAGCAGGCAATGAAGGTTGTCCCTGCCCATCAAGCTGAATTGCACCACACTTAATTAAAGGTTCGTTTAGGCAAAATCCCCCCAGAAAGGGAAACCCAGTATTTTGGTTTCCATCAAACCGGCTCAGTAAAATAAAGCTAGTTCTAGCACATTGCAAACCACACAGGACAGCTTAGCGCCTCCTGATTTCCTTAGCGCTGAATCAGCTGCAGGCATGTTAATGAAGAGCATCGATCCAAAACCAAGCCGAAGAGCGACCTGACTCCCACAAAACAAAACTTGATTATCGCCACCAAATGGCTCACATCAGGCATCGGCTTAAACTCTCTGCTTCCCTTAGCACTTTACCTCAGGAAAATTGTGCAACTGTGCAAGCCTGTGTGTGTGTGTTTGTGTGTGCGCGCATGTGATTAAGTCAAGTCATCCCCTAAATCATCGACTTCTTGTCAACCGGTGGACAGTTCTCTCACCCATACGAGCTTGTTAAACAAACTGACTTAGGAACATGAAACGGTGAAAGAGACGGATGGCACAGGTTTAGAAATCCCATCGACTCAAGCAATCATCCCATTACCTCACGCAGAGCCAAGCCCACGCGCCTGTTTAGAGTCGTTGAGATACTCGGGGGTTGTTTTGAAGGCGAGTCACAACCGGAGCATCACCCTCTTGATCAGCAGTCATTGAGGCACCTCTGGAGAGACACCAGAGCACTCAGGCCCTCTACAGTAACACACTGTGGAACTGGTGGCAGGTGGCCCGAAGGGAAAATGGTCAAGGAGAGTGACCACAATCCAATCTATAACCTGAGCATCAGTTAACCTGCTGTAACACACATCACACACACATCACATCTCTGCATCCAGAGAACCCAGGGTTAATAGACTGCACCTCACTGGTTTTCGATGGGTAAAGAAAAATAGGACTTACCTGCACTGCATTATTGTCACAGTGCAAGAATTTTGATGCTGTCGAGGAAAACCTGGGACAAGAGAATGGCTGGTTTGACGGTTTATTCAGTCTGCAGGTTTGGGAGCCAAGAAACCCAAAGTTTGATGTGAGCGCACAGAGATTTATACTGTTAAATATTCATGAATATGGTCAAACTCAGCTTTATTGTTGCTATGTAAAATTGCACAGTGAAATGAGGAAGCAGGCCCCCGAAGTGCTATATCACACACAATAAAATAAAGCTAAAAGTAAAAACTAGAGAAGAACTAGAGAAGTACAATAAAAATCCTTCACTAGTAACATGTAGGTGCAACAGTCCATAGTTATATGAGAAAAAAACAACAACAGAGATCCTTAAAAAGGTATTATAATATAGGGTAATACTGCTGTTGGTCAGGTCAGTGGGAAAAATCCATAATAACTAGCACAAACACTTAAACACTAAATATGTCAGATAATTAAGAAACGGTGTCAGGTACATGATCCTACAATTGTTGAAAAAACAGAAGAGGCTGTCATTTCAAATATCGACACTGGAGGTGTTGGATTGATGTATTTAATGTCAAGAGATCCAATATATTTAGCTGTTAATATGTTATAATGTTGGATGGCTGTTGGTGGTTTGTCTTGGCAGTTTTCCATTTCCCCAGCAGTTCCACTTCCACAAGTTTAATACCTTAAAATCTGATACAACTTAACTTTTACCGGAAACAAAGATCAGCATCAAGCAATGGACCGGAACATTTTTGGCGAAAGTATTGAGCCATTATATAATCATTATACATTATACAACATTAAATTTTCACAATGATATGGAAAGAATATTGGGGGAAAAAATCATTATCATGACAGTCTTGTACTTTAACAACTTTGGGTGTCACTGCCAATTTTGAGGCCTCAGAAAATATGGAAGGGCTTTGAAAACTATTGGATTTTAATAATGGGAACTCAGAGTTCATAATAGCCCTAAGTGCATATTTATTGAGAGCATGAATTGAATATGGTCCGATTTTTATTAAACAAGACGTTTTTACTCAATCATATAATGAAATGTGCTTTCATTCACAAAAAGTATTGAGAAAAGTATCGTTTTAGAGAAGGTATTATGGTCATTTAAGATGTTGGAAACCATAGCAGCATGAAAGGAAAAGAAGCCAGTCTTTTTAGCAGCATTGATGACAAAGGAATGCCCTAATTTAAAGACAAATTTGAGAGGAAACCAAGCCTTTGTTCGCCCATTATTGAATGAAACCAAAACAACCACCAGGTATAAGAAAATGTTGCGCAATACTAAGCTGTAGATTAATCAAACGGCTTTGACATCTAAACTTCTTTACCTCTCAGGCAGATTAGCCAACCCCATGTCACGCCTTTTATTCTCACCACACTATTATAATATCTATATTAGACTCAGGGTGTACTCTTTTTCCCTGTTCTTTTCTAGTGCCAAACCACAGGGTCCGTCTGGCTTTATTATTTAACAGTGGCTCGCCTTGCTTCCATGACTGTGAACCTATTATGCTCGGTAACCAAGAGCGAGGAGGAATCCCTTTCCCTCTCTCTCTCTTTTACCTTTATGTTCACTTCCCTGAGATGGCTGCTCCCCCCTAACAACCCTCATTTCTGTCTCCATTTTCCTGAATAAGGCACAAATGACGAAACCGGCCGAACTCAATTAAGGCAGAGCTGATGCCAGCCTTCATGTAGGCTAATCAGTATGGAGAATGACTGAGGGTTTTACTTGATTAGAAGGTTCCCTGGATTAGAGACGTGCCCAGACAGCGGATAAGTCATATAAAAGATGCGTTGACACCCTTGGACATGTAATTGCCATATAAATGGACTTCTCCTGGCGCCAACTTTACAGCTGAACAGGCACAGGCTGTTAAAGCACTTCAGAGAGAGAAACATGCCTGTCTCCTTGGCATCCGACAAGCATTGTTTTGCATTTAGCCAATCGACAGACCAGCACAGGAGTCAATTAAGCTCAAGCCACTTGACTTAGGTTAATGAACATTATGAAAGCGGTGCACACATGTCACTAGCTCACTCTAGTGAAAAATGGCAATTGCACACTGTCGCCCGCTGACATTATCAAGCAGGTAAATGCAAATGGAGTGTCCATTAAATATACACTGTTGTAATTAGTTTGTAAAAATGTTGGTTTTGTTGCATTTTTGTTCACTTTCCTGTGCATGTGTTTCAGCTGTATGTGTGTGTTACAACTGTTATAAACTGTTCAGAGAACGTGAATTTATGAGGAATCGAAAATGAGACCACTAAATGCTCTACCTGTCTCTGGTTTCTAAACAGGCGATGCAAAATCAGAGGACACAGCCAACAAAGAGGCAGGAGAGGAGAAACCAGAGGAGGACAACGACTATCACCGTAGCGACGAACAGGTACGACTTCATATCCTGATGAATAGGAGGTCACCTTCCTTGAGCTCCGTCTCATTTCCTGTGTCCTTGGCCTCCTGAAATTACAACTCTCTCTTTTCCTTCGCTATCAATAAGTGAATTTCATGGTACATGACGAACTCTGGAAACAATGCAGATTGGCGATATTGTCCTAAAGCTCGGATGAGGTAAAGCTAAACAGTCAAAATCATCGTGGGTAATGCAGCAGTCCACTAGGAACAAAAGCATAATGAAAAAATACCGTCTGTCATTCATTTTAGCACAGTTGCACATCGATTGTTGCCTTTGCAAAGATGGCCCCATGTGATTTACTGGGTTGTTGTGCCATTACTAGATTCTGTTCTCCGCGGTGTTATGGCTGTTTGATTTGTATGCATCCATTTATTGCCAGACACTGAGGCTTCTCACTACAGTCAATGCATTTCAAATGCAGATGGGCTTTTTTTTTTATTTCATTGGTATTCTAGCACATTCTCACACACTGCAAAATGATATCAATAATGCAGAAAGAGCGGGGTTTTTGTCACGTCTGACGGAGACAATCAGAAATGCAGCCACATTGAAAAGTGGAGCGTCTCCTCATGCCCTAATGCCGCACAGGCTCAGGATTATCGGCCGTATACAATTTCTGCCGTTGTTCTTAGAGGGGGAAAAAAAAAAGATCAGCGGGGCAGATTTTGAAAACAAACCTGTCAACTCGAATCGGCTTGGCTCCTTAATGCCATGCAGGGAAGGCAAGCTGCCCCAGTGGAGGGGAAGGTCTTGCCCTTTGGAAATGCGGCAGTGGAACAGAATGGCTAACAGCACAGTCTGTGTGAGCAGAATGCAGGAAGGGGATGGCAGTCAAAATGTCATGGAGAGGGGGAGGGAAGGAAGAGGGCAGGGGCAGACAAGACAAGAGAGCAAAAGTTACAGAGCTGGAGGACGGAGGGAGAGTATGCCCTGCTGACGATAAGAAGCCACCACCCACAGTGATCGTCTTCGGACGTGGTCGATTGTAATTGTGAGGCTTTAACGTCGCGGGGAAAGAGATAGGTGGTGAACTGAGATTTGCCGTCACAAGGAAAAAGAAAATGGATGGAGGAAGGTGGCAGGATGCCAAAGACGAGACGGATGAGAGGGAATAAGCCACACTGGAGATATGTACACTCTGAAGTTTAGGGAGTCACCTTTTCAGAACTAAAGGGAGCCAAAAGGCATCTCAGGATTCATGACTAGCAAGGGTTTCTGTTAAGACGATTCCTGTGTAGAGGTCCTATCTGGGTACACAAAAAATTTACAAAGAGGTTCCTCAAGGAAGCCTGGGGGGTCCCCCGGGGCACAGAACACCCAAAGTATACTGATGTTTGCAGGACATATTTAGCCATTGGAGATGTTTCATATTTGACATTGTACATGATCTAATACTGCATTTTCACTTCATGCCCAAGGAAATTTAGCTATTTGCAAATCCAGCAATCCACCAGCCCATGTTTAGGTTCTGGCTCTTGGTATTATTTCCTCTGTCACAGTGTCTGACAGATTGTCTGACACTGTTTGAATATTATATTATAATATTGGAGTATGACCTTGGCAGCCACAAATTGGTGCAGTTCAAAGTTGGTGTTAGGGAACAATTGAAGCCCATAGTAGCATCTGCAAAATTCAGTTTTGTGGTCATAATGATCCCCAAATCGATTATTTATGCGTTCAAGAGGAGTAGTGTGCACATCTGTTAAAACTTAGAACAGGCGCTGAATCCCAAAATAATTCATTGAAGGGAAAAAAGAGAGATCGGTCATTTGCATGAGAAATTGTTGAGTAACTAGCCTGAGAGACACTAGAGTTTTGTGTTAGTCTGTTCTGCTGTAAAACATTCAAGAAGAAATCGCAGGATGTGGGTTATAGGCAATTACTACATGATAGGGACTGTGGCTACCACTGTAAAGGTCCCTTGAGGCCCTTTTACTTTCTAGAGTGTAGTGACCACTCCAGATGATGGAGAGCAGAAGATGCCACTGTAATGGACAAAAGAGATATGAACTGTGCCAGAAAGGCAGAGAGGGGTGAAGAGAGGAGATTGGAAAAACTCCATCCGTAAGAGGGTGAAAATCAAGAAAGAGTAAGAAAAAAGGTGCAGAAGAATGAGGTGAGCATGTTAAAATGGGGAAAAATGAAGCAGAGGGACCAAATTGTCCCTCAGGGCCGAGTGTCTCCCATCACCGGGGCGTAGCTGAAGATGTAAAAGCCACTCGGATGAGAGGACGGGCAGGCAAAGCGGCACGCATGGCCAACTTTCAGAATAATTCCCCTCCTCTCCTCTGTCTTCTGGACGACCTTTCAAAGTGAAACCTTGGGGTGTGAAGCAGAGCCAGGGAAAGCTAATGAGAGCAGTGACACACCAAAAAAAAAAAAAAAAGAAAAAAAAAGAAACCGCAATAGAAGTTGAAAGGCAAAATTAATCAAGCAAACCTGCATTACCGGCGAAGCATGAAGACGTGGTATTTCAGGGGTTAGCTTTCTCAGGTAAGGAATATGAGCACAGGTTCACTGTCACGAACTGAACACATCATTATTCAGATCTGCCTGGGAGAAAACGATTGGATAAATTGAATTCACTGTAGATATTTTAGACTTGAAGAGTTGTCTCTGAAGGGATTAAAGAGGGCAGCTTTGCTTTAAATTATTAATCAAACGAATAATATCGAAAGCCTGATTTATCAGTTGCCCACGGAGTTAGTGCACACACACAAATACACATTGCAATAAGCCCCGAAACTCAAACACTCCAAAAAAAACCACTCCTTTGACCTCTGTCACTGTTTGTTCCTATTGTGCAGCAACCAGCTGGCAAAATAGCGTTTAGTTTTCTTCATGTGGCAACAAAAGGCATGTATTGTATTTGCCAGCCAAGGCATCAGTCACATCTATGAGGGTGCACGGCTGCAGCAGTGTCACTAATGTGGAGTAATGTAATGTAACTGCCTCGAAGACTGCTGTCGAGACGCCGTGGACTCCAGCTCACCGCCGAGGCTTTTATTTCCCATTATGAGCCTCCGTGTTCGCCAGCGCCACTGGAAAGCAGATATATTACAGCACTGCTCTTTGCTTACGGCTAGGGCGGGGGTCGGTTAGCGGTGGTGGAGCATTACAGCGCTGCCGCTTTTTATTTGAGGATGGAGATGATTTCCAAGTTTAAGCACAAACCAGGAGAATGTTGTCTCTTCCCGCCCTCGAAATAGGCGTCACAGTAGGAGTCCCGCAAATAGACAAATATATGGCCGCTGTCCTCCACCTGTCCTTTGCAAACGGCACGTAAAAATGCAGGGATCAGCCACTTTGCCCAGACACCCAGGTAGCACGGCGGGTGGGAGGCAGAAGCCCAACTGCAGTAATGCATTCTGACTCCTGCAAACACCGACTGCCAGAATCAACTACCGTGCCGTCCCAGGGGAAAAACAAGTGCACGGGCCAATGATAGCGCCACACAGTCACATGAAAGAGGCCCACTGCATTTTTCAGGCATAGCAACAACAGGCCTGACCACATTGTTTGGCTGCCCTCAGAACGAATCAGACATTAGTCCAGATACAAATGCAGCGCCAGAACTGTCATTTTTGTGAATGTTAACCATGAACAATGTGGATTTCCATGTCTACCTCATAGTTTTTGTCTAGGAATCCTTAGTTTTAGGAGCTGCTCAGGGCTACAGCTGAAGTTAAGTTTTGCTGCTCCGCCTGGGTAGCCAGCCAGGGTTTAGAGGTCATACTTGAGTACCAGAAGTCTGCCTTTGAAGAGAGAAAACTGAAAGTGGCTGGTGAACTTTGGCCAGCGGGGGAAAACAAGTCGGTGTACCGTCCTGCTGTTTGGAGTTCACCTTGTTGGAGGGCATTGTTTTTGTTTGTTGGCGAGACTGGCTGTGTCTGCGTAGTGACAGAATGAATACAGTGCAGAGTTGTGTGCTGCGGCCGCAAGCTCACGGTAACACACACCTTTTAGAAAACGGCACATCTCAGGAGAGGGCATTGTGTTAGGTACATTTTTGCATGTGTCATTGCTGCTGCTGTTTTACCCACTTTAAATGTTCAAAATAACTATCAAGAATGTTTATCTGTATTTGATGATGCTCAGAAAACCGTGCATTATGAATGTCTGATAGCTTAGGGAGGCATAACTAACACTTTCTGTATTCTTATCAAGTGCATTGATAGCATTACTTACACCTGCAGTGAGTAGTGTTGTCACGTAATTTACACGGAAATGGCTGCAACTTTTAACCATGCTGTATTCGATTTGGTGGAAACTGTGAGGGATATAGGAGGATGTTAAAATTATGTGTGTGTGTGTGTGTGTGTGTGTGTGTGTTTCCTCCTACAGGTCAGCATCTGTTTGGAGTGCAACAGCAGTAAGCTCCGCGGTCTGAAGCGCAAGTGGATCCGCTGTTCGGCACAAGCCACGGTCCTCCACCTCAAGAAGTTCATCGCCAAAAAGCTTAACCTGACTTCGTTTAATGAGGTACAGATAATAAACCGCTCTGCTCACCTGCATCCGTTCCTGGACAGGCTGCACTCCATTTTGACTCGGCACCCACATGAACATTTACATTTTGAAATCGATGAAGCTGGCACGGCAGACTCTGGTGGCGCTTGCTTGAATTCATTCGATCTGGACCGGCGATGTTTCCATTTGCAGTTTTGCTCATTCCCCGGCCAGCCATAAGTGTAAAGAGTCTCTTTACTCACGATGACTGCATGTAAATGAAACCAACCAACCCTTAAACCACCCAGCCAACCGACTGACGAGTCCAATCAGAGTGCTTGATGGTCGGGGAAAGCAGCGCTTAGTGCCATGAATTGCCAAATGTAGTTCTCAGTGAAGAGTGATCACCTAATTAAAGTATAGTGGGCACAAATACAAGTAAAAATTACCGGTCCATAAAGTTTGATTCAAGCTGTTACCACAGAGTGCGGCTGGGTTTTTGCTTTGTCATCGACATTTTTCCATTTTCTCTTCCACGCCCGTGCTTTTTGTGCTCTCATTGACACGCTCCACAACTGTTACACAACATTTGGCATCAGTGAAAATTACCCCACTGCTCAAGGCTACATTTGCCCCTTATAGGTCACCTGTTTTTTTTTTTTTCACCCCTTCCTTCTCTGAAAAGGTCAGGCATTGCAGTCCACTGCAGAATCGCATCCGCTGAAAAAAACTCTGCTTTTCATTCAATGGGGCGGACTCACTGAGCGGGGAGATAAATTGTGGACAAACAGGGTGAAATAGCACATTTTCATTGCAGAGAATTTAATCCTAAAATGAGGTGTTCACCATTTGGGGAAAAAAAAAAAAAAAAAGACAGCTGCTCTGGCAAAAGTGATTGCTGACATGAATGTAAAGCACATAATGGATTCCTGTTAAAGTTATGAGTCATGGTAATTCCCATTCTTTACCAAATAGTTGGGAATTTCAGAGTCGAGTCATTTGTTTTACTGCAATTTGTTTTCCTCCCAAACTCAAAACCGTTCAATAATCGACGTTAGTTTCGACTGTCGTGAAGCACCAGCCGGGTGGAGATGATATAATTCACCCAAGAGTTTAGATAAACACAATAAAGTATACGAACGTCAATTCAGTGTACTTCTCTGTGACTGACACCTCAGCTGACAGTCTCTGTACACACATGCAAAGCCTTTATATTCGGTGTTTTCCTCAGGAAATAAGCCCTTGTGATATCTTGTAATTTTGCTATTTATTATGTCTTTAGCACCCTCATCAGAGCGGCGGGGGAGGGTTGGGGGTTGGGTGGTGGGGTGATAATTTGACAGATGTATTTTTAGGATGCCGTGACTAATCATCGTGGGCGCCTGCTTGTCTTCGGTGTTTTTTTTTTCCTTTTTTTTCTTTTTTACATTTTCTGTGTCTTTTTCACCGGCTGTCGCGGAGATGAGTGGGTAGGCTCCATCATGGCATCGGCTTCCATAACACAGCTCTGGCGAAGCGGCCTCTCCCTGTCAGCCTGCCATTGTTGTCCCATCTATTGACTATCGAGGGCTGTTGTTCGAACCCATTCTGCTTTTTCGACGGCTGGAGGAGCGCCGCGCTGCACAACACGCCGCTTTGTCAAAGAACAGCAGCGCCATTTACTCGTTTGTTGTGTTTGCACACCCTCCGCTGCGGTCCTGTCACCCATCTAAACGTCTCAGCAGCTGACAGGGGCTGGATGAATGAATGAACGGATGAATGAACGAATGAGCGAATGAATGAACTCAAGATGTTTGCGAGAGTTTAGGCCCAAAAAGGGACACGAAATTTTTCCAAAATGATCACCACCAAAAGCAAAATCTGGGAGATGTCATTGAAATTTTGAGTCATGTGAAAGTCTACCAACAGACATTTTTAAGGATGTTTGTATCTCTAAGACGATTTATATTTTCAAAATACTGAATCAATTCATTGTTAGTTGAAATGTGCTTCTCTTTGGCCAGAAAGAGCCAAAATTAAACAGGGTAATGTGTCCTTTCGATCATACATACCTTGTATGAGGTTTGGCCAGTGTGTTTGAAATTAGTATCTCTATAATCATAAGTGTCATTATATATATCACGATATGACTTAAGCATGCCAAATGCCGTTAAAGCATTGAATTAATGCTCATCCCAAATGGTAATGCTAGGTGTGATGTAAAACACATTGCTAAAACATCTTAAAATCCCAATATTGTCAGTTTTTTAATTACTACTTGCTTGTTTTTATGACTTTAGGCAGCAGAAATGTGTCATGATATTCTGAAATCACTATATCATCACTTCCCCAGTCCGCTGAAAGATAATAAACGTTAGTCTTGAATTATCGCCCAGCTCTGCCTTGTACCCGCTCATCGTGACTTGTGGCTTTTCCGAGTTATTGGAGTCCAGTTGTTTCGGGACACATCCAGTCCAGCCAGTGACTCTTCAGTAGAAATGTCACCTTTCAAAACTCGAGTGGATCACTTGAGTTCAGGTCAGACTACAAGAAGCAGAAGAGCACATTTCATGATCAGAGTCAATCAAAGTAGTGTGCAGATTTAAATCACCCTGGACTCTCGACATCGACGGATTTGTCCTGTTTTGTTTTGTCACTATTCTTATTCCCAAACGATGGTGGACAGTAATCAAGAAGAAGTACTTAATTACTGTACTCAGGTTGACTGACACGTTCAAGTATCTGCACTTAACGTGAAAGTGTTCAGTGTTGGATATTTTGAGTTTTACTCTCATTTCAAAGCAATACTACATTTCCAGTAGTTGCATTACTTTAGGTACTTTTTTCAGGAATGCTTTTTTCCTTTAACCACACAACACATTGTACTGAAATAGAAAAAGTAATATATAAGGCTCATCTAAGGCAGATGAAATTTAAGTAACCACATGCATAAACACATAAGATGCTTGTGTTCACTTGTGTTTTTTTTTTTTTTTAATCTACTCGCAAATTACGATCAAGATCAAGATTATGTGCATGAAGAGGCAGGTATATTCCAGGCCATGGTATAGCCATCAGGGCATTGGAATACAAGTCCTTTCAATACTTAAATTTAAGCAAAAGTACATATTTACTTTAATTAGCACTTCCTCCACCACTGTCACCAAGTGGGAAATGTCAGAGCCTACAAAAAAAAAAAAAAAAAAAAAACCCAGCAACTTCAATTTCCAATTTGTAATCACCACTAGGAGGCCAGTGTGAGCGTCTCTCTTCCCCCATTCGGCGGCTCAGACATGAGGGGAATCCAACATGATGTGTACGCAGCGTAAACCTCTGAGGTGTCACTTGTTTGCCCTGTGTGTGTGTGTGCTCCTGGTACAATCTAGTCACGACATTACACACACTGAAAGCATTACCATTTCTTCTTTAGTGGGCAAACATTCATTTAAGGGAACGTTTGTGGGAAGGGGCAAGTTTGAGATCGAGGAAGATAAGGGATGTGATTTTTTTTTTTCCCTTTTTTTTTTTTTCGCCCACACACAAAACCCTTATTTGTTTCTAATGGGAAATCACTGCTTCCCGGCCCTATTCCTGGTTTATTTTTAGCGTCCTCCTAATCAGAAACCTGGACAGTATCCAGTGCTCTGGCGGGGCTGATAAAGACTGGCTGCCGTTTATCAGCCTGTAAGCTCCGTACCAGCGTGAGCCAGCAGGTGATGCTGTGGCAGTGTTTGTCTCTGCCGATCTCTCTCTCTCTCTCTCTCTCTTTTCTCTCTCTCTCTCTCCCTCTCCCTGCAGCCTCCTTCACCCCCAGAAGCCCCGTTGCACTCAGATCGGTATTGATTGGCAGATGCAGATGCAAGGCAGAGCTTGGCAGAATGTCAATGTTTAATTCACAGGAGGAAAGGGGGATTCGGCGAGGCAGCCTTTTGATTAGTATTGGATACAAGTGAACTTTTGTGTTCTCCCAAAAAGCCCCCCTGTTGCACAGGTGCCGAGGGCCAACCCCACGTCAAAATAAACCTTCTCCTGTTTCCTCCCTAAGAAATAGAGACGTTAAAGCAGGGAGAGAAGCGTGACAGGCGAAGGGTAGAGGTAGGTGTTGGATGTGGTGTTTTGACATCACATGTCTCTCAAGCGCGGGCCTGAAAAGCGGAAGCAGTGGCCTCAAACCAGCGCGTGTCACTGCCTGTTGTTTTATTATCCCGTTAACCTCCTCTGAAGGAAAACGGGGATTCAAAGCTCTACTTTCCGAGAGTTCAGAAACCCTCAGATGAGACAGATTCTGTGAAATAATTCGCCGTTGTCTCCTCTTTTTCCACAGCTGGACATTTTATGCAACGAGGAAATCCTGGGCAAGGACCACACTTTGAAATTTGTCGTCGTGACAAGATGGAGATTTAAGGTAACCTGTGGCCTCAAGGACGTGCCGTGGCTTGTAGCTGTGGTTTCTAATTGTCTGTGGAGGAGTGTGAAATCTCAGAGAAAGCACGCGTGTTACAATGTAATGACATTAAGACTTTCTGATGCGTTGATTTGTCGTCCTAATGGGATTTGATTGACGCTAAGCAAGCGTGACGAAGCAAGCCTCTGCCGCCGTGCATCCACTCTGCACCTGGAGCGGCTGCAGAGGAAATCAGTGTGAACCAGTTTTGATTGATTGGAAAATAATAACCTTTTTGCCATAAATAGGTTCTCAGATCAAATCTATTAAGGAATAAATGAGCATTCTAGAAATTATTGAAAAAGAGATCCGTATTTTTTGCTATTTAGGTGAAAGGATTTCCTTCCCTGATGGCAAAAAGCTACCTATCTGTCTATCTACACTGTATGGACAAAAGTCCTGGTCTGCCTCCGCATCACACCTACTGGAGCTTTTCTGACCTCCCATTCTAAATCCATACTTTCCCATTCTTCTGGGAAGGCTTTCTACCAGATTTTGTTGTGCGTCTGTGGGAGTTTTTGCCCGTTCATCCAGAAGAGCATTTGTGAGGTCAGACGCTGATGTTGGACCAGAGGGCCCGGCTTGCAATGTCCGTTCTAGTTGATCCCAAAGGTGTTGGATGGGGTTGAGGTCGGGGCTCTGTGTGGGCCAGTCAAGTCCTTCCACACCAAGCTCAGCCAGCCATGCCTTTATGGAGCTTGGGACACAATGTCTCGGTGAGCTGAAGTATTAAGATTTCCCTTCCCTGGAACTGAGAACCAGAAAAACCAGCCCACAGCGTTATCCCTCCTCCAGCAAACTTTACAGTCGGCACAATGTGGTCAGGCAGGGAACGTTCTCCTGGCGTTCCCCAAACCCAGACTCGTCCATCAGACCACCACATAGAGAAGCCTGATTGGTCGCTCCACAGAACACGTTTCCGCCGCAAAGTCCAGCGGCGGCGTGCTTTACACCACTCCATCCGACACTCTGTGTTGTGCTCGGTGATGTGAGGCTTGCGTGCAGCTGCTCGGCCATGAAGCTCCCGGCGCTCAGTTTCTGTGCTGATGTTGATGCCAGAGGAGGTTTGGAGCTCTGCAGGTACTGAGGCAGCAGAGCGTCGGCCTTCCACCTTGCAATAATCCCACTTCCAGCTGATGGTGGAATATCGAGGAGGGAAGAAACTTCACCAGCTGACTTGTTGCAGCGGTGGCTTCCTATTACATTACTATTACAGCAGCACGCTGGAACTCAGTGAACTTTAGAACGAGACGTTCTTTTACAAATGTTTGTAAAGGCAGACTGCATGGCTAGCTGCTGGATTTTATACACCTGTGGCAACGGGACTGAATGAATTCAGTGATTAAGAGCTGTGGCCCAGTGCTTTTGTCCATACAGTGTATCTGTTTATCTGACTAGCTGTCTATTCATGTCTCATGACTCATGCTGAGTTTGTGTTTCACTTTTCCTTGCAGAAATCGCCCCTCCTGCTCCATTACAGACCTAAGATGGATCTGCTGTAGCGAAAAACGGACACACAACGGTTGTTTTTGGCCCAGCGGCCGCGGACTGTGCCGAAACCTTTTTATTTATGCAGAGACGATCAACCAACACCAAGCAAACACCCACAGTGAGAAGTCCACGCAAGCCAGCAAATTGGGATCGGGGAGGGGAAGAAGCGGGGGAGGCGGAAACGCAAAACACAACGATACGGGCGACCTCCAGCACAGATACTGCAACACTGGCGTGTTTTTGGGGAACTAAAACAACCTTTTTTGTCCGCTACATCCTAGATATGTGAAAAAAACAAACAAACAAAATGGAGAGAAAGCATATATTTATACTTTTGTACAGAAGAGACACATGGAACCAAGACACTACTGGTGCTCTGTTTACACGCAAACAAGATGTCGGGGAAATCATGTGACGGTCTTTTTTTGAGCTTCACGCAGACTTCAACATCCATCCTCCTGATTAAATGACTGACGGGGGAAAAACGAAGTTTTTATATAAAAAGAGGTGTTTTTCGTTTTTTTTTTTTTTCCTTTTCACAATACACTCGACACGTCTTGGGAGCACAGAAAGTATATAAAAAAAAGTTATATAACAGGCATTTTTAAGCTGTTTATCGAACTGTTCTTGTCTCAGATTTCTTTTTTTCTTTTTTTTTTTTTGTTTGTTTTGGGCTTTTTTTCTAATTTGCTATTGGGTTCTTGATGATTGTCAATTGTGAATAGGCTAAAATTTTTGTGTAGTAATTTATGTTCTATATACCAATATTGTACATAAAATGTCATTACAAGAGATTGAAGAGAGTAAGAGAGACTTTAGACTGTTAAAAAAAAAAAGAGAGAGAGTGGATCCCAGAAGTGCTATCTATATGTCGGGCTACTTGTATGTAGTATGGAGGTGATAAATTAGGGTTTTAAAGACAGACTCAGTATCAGTATCAAGATATATAAATGCATCTTTATGTTGTCTGCGAAAGACACAAAAACAAATATATCAGATCCTCTGCCATTTATGCGTATGTGGGGCCTAAGTGTGTCGCATTGCTGTGATAGCATTACAAGACTTAGAGGCAGATAAGCAAAGCAGAAAGCTTCAACTTTCCCACCCTGTGCTCCTCATCTCACCTGCCTTCCATGGAACACAGTTTACCTTTATTACGCTCTTTTTTTCTTTTTTTTTTTGGTTTATTTTTGGACAGTATAATCAAGCAGAACCTTAAGAATAATGCTATAGAACAACACTGATGTCCAGAATCGCCCGCAAGACATAAAATGCAGTATGCAGCCGCAGCGGGCGGACGGGACACACTCATTTTTCTATTGATTACAAAAGGTCTTCACACCATGCAGTCCTTAATATCCGTCCTTGTGATTATTCAACCTTTTAGCACCCAAGCCTGGCGGACAGACACTTTTAACACGTTTAGGAAGAGCGCTCAGTGAAGCTACCAGCAGATGTTGTTAGCACCCTCCTCCCTTATTGAATCCATTCCCAATGTCACAGCAGAGTTTTCCCTCTGCCACATTTGCCGCTAATTCGGTGCGACCGGCTCTTGAAGCTGCACTAGGCGTGATTCATATGTAAAAAAAAAAAAAAAAAAAAGAAGAAAAATTCTGCCTGCCGTCTCGGGCTGAATCACAAAGCAGGGCTGCGACAGAGAAAAACGTCCCATCACCGCTGATTGAGACGCGGTAGATTTATCCAATTTGCCCAAAATATATTCTCGGGTCGTTTGTGCACACTTCCATGTTCACAGGGAGTGAAAGCTTCAAACCTAAGAATGAAATACAAGTTAAACCGCAGTGAGCAGCCCTGTCCAGAAAAAAAACCTCAACAGTATGAAATGTTTCCTCTTGTCTCTTTGGTTTCCATCACAGACCGGCCGGGTTGGAAAACCTGAGCATGCTGTTACGCCTTTTCCACCAAAAAAGTTGTGGTTCTTGAACTGGTTTCTTGGAACCAAGGTGCAAACTAAGGAACTGGCCTGCATTTCGACCAGTTTTTGGAGCCGATATCGACGGTGGGCATGCAGGACGGAGGTAAATCCCCAGCCTGCCTGCAGCACAGAGCCCAAATGGTCTGCATAATCTAAGCCTGATAGGATTCAGATTGAGAATTTGAAACACTTAATTGTTTTTTTTTTTATGTTATGTTTTTATTTGCAGGCATGTACAACAGTGTGAGGGAACTTCTATTCAGTGTTTGCAAGGACATTTTTAACCGGGCCACAAAGTTCTCTCGGTTGTCGTCCTTGTAAAATAAGACGTGCCCACTCAGTTCCTATTTGAGAACAACTATTTTGTGGTTCCAGCTGAGAACCAGCCTGTACGTTTGGGAACCAATCTATATGTGCTGGAAATCCAAAGAACGGTTCAAAATTTGGTGCACAAACCAGAACGGAACCGGGTCTTTGTTGGTGGAAAAGGGTTGCGCACATGCAAAGCTGCCTAGTGCAACTTCAAGAACAATAATCAAAATTAAACAGGTGCATAAGGTATGAAGAAATGTCTGAAAGTCAAGGGGATATTATTTTTGTCATAACACTCAGAATTTTAGCGCAGAATAGCCAGTATTCAGTGTTGTTAACTTTACAGGACACCAACTTAGAAGTCTTTGAGAATTGAATCACAAATTCAGGTTTTGCATAGGGAATGAGATTTTTGAGCATTTTGATATGAAATTCTGAAAAAAAAATGACTACTGTTTGGTCATTTGGTGCTTTTAAATGTATGTTACTAACCTAGAGGAATGTTCCTCGGCGACACACTGTCCTTGCAGTCCTGGTGACAAAATGTCTTAATGCTCAACAGACACCTTCAGTGCAAACTGCTGAACAGTTTTTAACTTAGACGCAACTGGATCCCACAACACCGAGCCAGACCTCAAGTAGCATTACCTCACTGATCTACCACCGGTAATGACATCATGATTATTCAACCTTTGCATTGTACCTGCCCACAAAAAAAAAAAAAAAAAAAAAAGCTGTTTTGTCTTATAAGATGTTCAAAAGCAGGGTTCCTACACAAGTCTGGAAAATTGACTTGAGAAAATGTCTAGAGCTTGAAAAGTTTGGAAATCGAACAAAAGTATGTCTGATCGGAGTGGAATGGATCTTTTAACCCGCTCCTGACATAAAACTTCATATGGTGATGTGGTGTACCCAGCTACTGTTGCAGAAAATCCCCCGAAATCTTCAATCAAATCCACTCCGGGCACCGAAATCTGGAATAAATGCAGAATTTTGAAACATAAAATGTGTAGGAACCCTGCCGCTGAAGGACCTATGATATTCAATGAACAAATTTTTATACAGGTCTGTACCAAACCAGCTCAACCAAAACTCCTTTTCGTTTGGTTCACTGTCTGCGTTTTTGAACATAGTGACTGATAGTATCTGTGCATGTCTCGGTTTACTTGTTTTCGGTAACAGGTTATTTTACAGTGTCCTTACTCCAGTGTGTTGGATGACAGAGTATTGATTGTACATGACAATAATGTGTTGGTAAAATACACCATGCAAATTGCATTGTGCAAGTGCAAACGAATTATTGTTGTATATTTTTTTTTCGCATAGGCTACGAGCCAGGTTAATTCACTGGAATAAGGCCATTGTAAAATATTTCTCCAGTTTTTAAAGACGATCTTGACCTCATTACAGTTTTATTGCTTTGCAGTCTTAAGGTGTGAGAGTTTATGGCTTCCATTCAGCCACACAGCATCCAGGCCATCAGTCAAACAGCACAGCGTCTGACTTTTTGTGTTTGCTTTAACCTGCTTGGAGAGTCAAAAGTGTTGGGATGAACTCATCAGACGAGCCATAATTTAACTTAACTGACTCGGACACTTGTCTCCTGTGATTGAAAACCTAAACCTTTTGGCTCTAACATACCCAACACGGCAGTAGGGTAAAACAAACTATTAAAAAATCATTTGCAGGTGCTGTTTGACTCAGGTCTGAGTTGCCCAGTGTGTCATTTTCAGTTGCTCGGTCCTCCAGATGTCACTGACGTATGCCTTTGACCTTAGCTTAGCCCACACCCAGTCCACGTCAGGCCGAAGTGTCGCCACCTCTTTGTTCCTGTGTAAGAGTCGTGCAGTACATGTGCTGTTACACTCCCTTACTTTACATGTACATCAGCTTTTCCTTCAGGCGTTTAAGCTGTAAAAACCCCCCTCAAGGTGCTACTGTGTGTAACCATGACTCAGACAAAACACAAAACTACACCAACACAACGTCATCCACACGTTTCGTTCAGTGCTTTGGACTGGAAGAGCGTTTTGCATTGAAACAGAAGTTGTTGTTGTTTTTTTTCCCTCATTGTCTTTGGCTGCGTTCACACTGTCACTCAAACTATCCCGATTCTGATGTTTGGCCTCACATTTGGCACAGATCTGATCTTTTTTTTTTTTTTTTTTTTTTTTTTGCTTTTCAGTGGTTCAGAATCGCCTCCCATGTCATGCAACCTGGCATTTCAGTATTTGCATTGTTGCTATGAAAATTTGTCAATCTTGCGCGATTCATCTGAGCCAATTCTCATTTTTTTTTTTTTTTTTTTTTTTTTTTTGCAGAGTCAGTGTTAGCATGGAGGACAGTGATACACAACTCTTTTAAAAAAGCAGAATAGCCGGCCTGGTTTTGACGGCGTGTGCCGGGACAGAGATGTGTTTGAAGTAGCGGGGAGAAGCGCAGGTCCAGAAACGGGATGTGACATCTTTCGTTGCCGTCACTCTGCACATGCATGTGTTTTTGACATCGCTGTCAGTCCACGTTGGTAGCAGGCGCAGGAAACATCCGAGAATAGATCAGAACAGTCGTCAAAAAATAAATAAATAAATGAATAAATAAATAAAATAATGGAAAAAGCCAAATGTGAGCGGGTCAGACTCGAGCGTGGAGGCCTGCGGTGTGAACGTAGCCTCTGACTCTGTGCTTCTTTTCTGAAAACCCTGAGATCCCGAAGACGGAAAAAAAAAAGCGACCCCGAGAGGAAAGGGCCGGGTCTCGTTGTTTTTCGGGGGGCTTTGCCACGGTGACGGTCGTCTTGTCGTGACGGGGTCGTCTGTCTCTCTGCCGTTGGTGCTCTTTATGGTGCTAACTTCTTCTTGTTCCAAACTTTCAGCTTCTCAAAGAAATTCTCGGTTAGAGACAGAAAAAAAGAGGCTGCGGCTCGTGTTGCAAACTTCTTGTGTCACCTTACGTCAGGAGTCTGGGTGCCCGTGTGCGCTCGAGTCCTGGGGTGTCTCCTCCTGTCAGAGCTGTCTCGCTGTACAGATCAAGAAGGTGCTGGCTTTGTTTGTTTTGTTGTTGTTGTTGTTGTTGTTGTTGTTGATTTGTTTGGTTTGGTTCTCCCAGTTGCCCGGGCTCGCAGTGGAAAGCAAACAGAGACGATTTTAAATAAATCATAAGAGCGTGACGGCGCTGGTGCTCCGAGAAAACAAACGAAAGAGAACTGGTGAGAAATGGCGTGTGCTACCCCCTAATTTCCTGCCTCAAAGAGAAACTCACACTTATTATGGGTTTGCCTGGCCGACCCGCGGTGTCCTCGGTGAGGCGGCTGCAGCTCTCCGAGTCAGACTGAGGCTCGCCTGAACAGATAATTGGCTCGGCGAGCACGGAGGCCTAGAGCATCCATCGCTGAGAAAGTGAGTGATTTTGTTCAAATGTTTTCCAAAGTTCACTCCAGCTCTTGGGAGACAAGACCTTCACACAGCTTGGCATGAGTGTGTGCGTGCGTGTGTGTGTGCGTGTGTGTGAGAGAGAGAGCGTGCGAATACTGCCGGCTGCATATTCCACCTCCAGTGCAGTGGAATGGATCGATGTTCACGCTTTTTATCGGCGCCAACATTGAGACATCAGTGCCGCTACACTTGACAGCCAAGCTAAGAGGCTTACAGGAGGCCTCGCTCTGCCCGGCTGCAGATAGGGGTCGGTATCAGCTCTGAAAGGTCTCGGACGCCGAGCGGGGGGCCGCCGCCTGTCAGAGCTTCGGCTTCCTGCGCCCCTCCTCTCTGAGTCGACCTTGAATACCTGTCAGCCCCGTTTGTTATCTCCTGCCGGGATCTGTCTGAAGCTCAGGGGTGAGCCGTGTGGGATTCGGATTCGAGACGGTTTCGCAGCTTTGCCCCGGACCGCGGGTACCAGCGGGTCGTAGTCTTACCCCTGCACCGCCTTACCGAGAGACGTAAACAACCTGCGCTGGGCTACGTGGTGCTCTCGGCTTGTGAAGTCTCGGAGGGTCGCTCTCTTCATTTTGAGCTCGTTCGGGAGAGCAGCTCAAAATGGCACTGTTTGTTTACTCCACTGTAATAAGTGTCCACTCCGGGAGTGTGATAGCTTCTCTCTCTTTCTCCCTTATTTATGAGTCCTCTGTAAAGCTTAGTAATCTCACAGGCAGGCTTTGTGTGTGAAAGCGAGAGTGGGAGAGGGAGAGAGGGGGGGGGGGTCCTCTGGGGTCACTCACACAGCTGGTCGGGCTCAAACACACTCCGAAGCTGTGGCTCGTCTGGCCGGAGGTGGCACCGCGCCGCACCGCCGCGCTCGTCTCGGCTCTGGAAAGCGCCACACTCAAGTGCACTGATTTGCGCCGCGGCGGGTGGTGGTGGCGCGGCATGAGGGAGCGACCGTCTGGGCCCAATTTTGGACTGTGTTCTCACTTCAGGATCAAACTTGCATCCCGAGTCGATGCTTTTGGAGAATGGCGCACTGTCACTGACCACTAACTAACGTACCCGCTTACATAAGGAAAGTCATTTCACACGGAGGCCGTCGTTGGAAAATGACTCCCCTGGCGACGCTGAGGCCGCTGCTTCCAGTGAATCAGCTCCCAAACCTCACAGTGGCATGCCCCCATGAGCCATAGCAGATGTCATCAATTAATCTGTCCAATTTTGTATTATTGTTATTTATTTATGCTGTAAAAAAAAAAAAATGACTTCTGCAGTAGCTTGTTTGTTTATGGATTTTTGAAAGAGATTTGTGCTCAAGAATTTGTATTATTTCTTTCTTTTTCTTTTTTTTTTTCTTTTCTTTTTTTTTTTCGTGGAACACATACCGGGCTCATGCATAAAATGGCTTAAATTATGAATTTGTAACGGAGTTCCCTTTTTTTGTATTATTCAAAGTGTGTTCATGTCTACGCAATGCTCTGTCTATGTATAACAAACACAAAAAGGTATGTTCTTTTTTTTTTTTTTTTTTTTTAGGTCGAGCAAAAAAAGAAAAAAAAAGAGAAAAATACAAAAAATATCACGTGAATCTGGTAATGTGGTTAATTGTATTTGCAAGGAAAATGTGCAATATACGGTTCTCAGATGGTTCCAGGTTTCAGCGTAGAACTCCAATCTTTTTTTTTTTTTTTTTTTTTTCCATGTTTTGTTTTTCATTTTCGATTTTTTTCCAGTCAGTTCCTCAGGTCACTAAATGCCTTCTGGTCCTGAGGGTGACCAGGAAATCTCAGAACATACACTAATGCACCCGAAATACAAAACGACTGGATTTTACTTTAGTCTCGTCTCTCTCTCTCTCTCTCTTTCCCCCCTTTTTTTTCTGTTTTCTGTGACATAATTTTCTTCGGTTTTGTTTTCTGTTTTCAGGTTAACACAGGCACTTATTCAGGTGTCCTTCTCCCTGCCTCCCTTTTGTATTATTGTTATTTATTGCACATGTAATGAACTGGTTTCCATTGCCACATTTAATTCAAGGAGTTTTGGGTCTAGAACGGGGCTGGAATTTCTTACGTACAAAAACTACGGAAGCTTTTGTCAAAACCTAAGTGTGTATTTCATCAATAAATGCCTTTAAAAGTGCCTCTGCTGCTGGACTGGCTCATTGTGTGTGTGTTTGTGTGTAGATATAGTGCGTATGCCAGTGCATGTCTTTTTTTTTTTTTTTTTCCAACAATTTCTTTTTCTCACGCATTCATACATGCAATATGTAACTCAGCTATGGGCATAATCTTTCGTTTTGTGGTTGGTCGTCATTCTCTGTTCTTCAGCCCTGCTCTAATGACATTTGATCACGCTTGTTGACACTGAGCAATAAGATCAATAAGTTATCAAAGTCCACTGAAAGTCCACTCACAGCTGATGGGGAACAGTGACGACATTATGAGGGTTTTTGTCTTTATATTACATCACTTTGAGATAATATAAAGAAAAACTGCTGTACCAAAGCTGTAAAAAAAAAAAAATGCATGATTTGCCTCTTTCTTTCTTTCTTTCTTTGCACAGTATTAAAACAGCAACAAAGCATAAAATAACAAAAACAGATTGTGCAGGTGAGATTAAAAAAAAAAAAACCTCCTTAGAGTTATAGGTTATCTCACCTAGATACAGATAGTAAATAAATTCAGACTTGCATAAGTTATGTGTTACATGTTAAAAACTTTGTAGATGCCCTCGACAACTACATCATTCATCATCATCATCATCATTTTGTTTATTTAAAACCTCAGAAACAGATGCAAACAGGGTCAGCCATAACGGAGCGACCCATTAATTAAGTTACTCACAATATGAACTCCAGGTTGAGGAGAATTCACAGAAAGGACTTTGAGTAACAATGTTGAGGCACTGTTTCTCAAACCAAATTATCTTGTCAGGAATCTTTGTCTTTTTTGATCATTCGATCCATCCATAATTGTCCATCGACTACACTGAAGCACATCAACACCCTAATGATCAACAGGAGGAGCTTTGCCACTGGTTTATTGTAACTACAATCTTTACAATTCTGTGGCAGAGCTGTCAGTCACACGGCTTCAGATTGAGATTTGCTCACATGACATCCACAAATCCGCTCAGTCTGTGGTCAGCGTGGTCTTACCCTCCGTCTTCAGCTGCTGATGGACTTCCTGCTCATGAACGTGTCTGAAATGAAGCATGAAGAGCCAAAAATAACAGAAGTGCAAAGCGATTGGTTGATCACTGGTTTTAATCAACTTCAAATGTATTTTTCCTCCTCTAAATGTAAACAGTTGGATGAAATGGTTCTCCACGGCAAGGCAACAAATACAGTTACACTTAACCCTCCTGTTACCGTCACATTTACTAACATTTATTACCAACCGAGGTCAATTAAACCTCCAGAAAATGATTATGATAAAAATTGGTACCCAAGTTTATATGTCAGGTACTTTATGTGTCTGATTGATGACCTTATTAGCCCTTTAAATAAAGCAATGCCATCCAAAACTACTAATGCAAGCCTGGAGACAAAAAGACCCCAGTGGAACACCTCCAGGTACCAAAAGTGTAACAGGGCATTGAAAACATACCATCGTGTTAATTTTCTGTCCTTACGCTCTTGTGCCCATTAAATTAGGAAAAGGCATCTATTTAGAGACGTGGAACATCGGATGGAGTCAAACTGACCCCAAAGATGACAAGAGGGTTAGGTTCCCCAGTCACACGGCATGAAAGTGTGTGTTCACTGCACGAAAACACCACAAGACCAGCTTGGAAAATCGCAGTCGGGGAAATTGGGCGGATATAAACAGAGTTGGGATTACATGATGTGCACTTTAGCCAAGTGACCCACCAGGACAACCAACAAGTAAAATTTAAATGAACTGAAACATGAAAATGTGCACCAATCGCCACATCTGGGACACGAGACCTGGGATTTATCAGCGGGTCAGTTGGGAGGACATGTGCAACAGAGGTGGATTGCACATTTGCAGGTCATGCAGGTAGAGTGAGGTAGTCTCCATCCATATTCTGTATTCTGTTAATTCCTTGCTTGTGTGTTTTAATCTGCCTGGAGTGCCAGATTGGTGGGGTTTACCACCCTGGAGGCTACCTGAATGTCAATTTACAATATTTTTTCTGCGACAACTGATGCATTTGCGCTCTCCTGATGTGGTGAACCGCACCAATCTGGCACTGCAGGCAGATTACAACACACCGTGGATTATTTGCAAATACTATTTCACACGTAGCTGGTTCCAAGCGTGACAGCTGTTGCCTCGCTTCACAGCAGTTATCAAGTTTACATGTCTGGACGGATCGACTGAAGCTGGCAGATTTCTTCTCCCGCGTGATAATTACTTGTTTAGTGCTTGATTTATATACAGAATGTGCAGCAATGTGCATCGTCTATGCATGGTACGCCTTACACCATCATTTTGCAACAACACCTGCCACGGTGCCTTTGAGCAAGGCATCGGCTCCCTAATTAGTCCAGCGGTCAGGCTCAGTCAGTCTTACCCTACATGAATAAAGCTAATAACATCCAAAGTAGCAGTTTGATCTATTTTGGGGGAAGGGTACATTGTGAATACATGAACATGAACATTAAACTTACATTAACATCTTTAATCTTATCCACATGACGCCTTATGATTCATGTCTTGAAGTGATAGAGATAATGAATTAATTTTCTATCCGTGGTGCTTCCCGTACTGCGAGAAAGCCGAGTCGAGGCTTCTTCGCCGCTCACGCTTTGAGAATAAATGATGCTCAGAGGACAGAACGGGAGCGTGCTGTCGGTTTTCTCCGGGCCATTAGACTGCAGCTATTCCGGCGTCAGAGGGTGGAGCGGTCAGATGTGTGAAATGAGACACGGTGAGGCAACATTATTGGCTCATTAAGCGAGTCCACGGCGAGGAGGTATCTTATTTTTGTTTCCCATGGTG
This sequence comes from Myripristis murdjan, assembly GCF_902150065.1. Classification (NCBI taxonomy): domain Eukaryota; kingdom Metazoa; phylum Chordata; class Actinopteri; order Holocentriformes; family Holocentridae; genus Myripristis; species Myripristis murdjan. The sequence continues at coordinate 5,241,455 of NC_043989.1, forward strand.
TCATAAATGCCGTTTCCCCCCCTCGGTGCTGTTTTCGCAGCTCTGTGGTCATCAGAAGTGACATTCACATCAGTCGGTCACCATGAGACACTTCACTCCGCCATCAGAGGCTTGAAGGTGCTGTAACATGCCCCCTGGCTGCCATGTTGGAGGCCTGCAACTTTTCACAGTCTGTAAACAGTAGACTGTTTTCTAAAGTCTCAACAAACTGAGGTCTTGTAGAAAAAGAAAAAAGAAAAAGAAAAAGAAAAAAGGATAGAGCGCTACTGGAATCCCCTTCACTGGTGCTCATGGAGTATGTGGGGAAAGTAATGAAAAGAGGAAAAAGGAGTACAATCCAGGCACTCAAGTGAATTAATAGGTTTAAAAGGCCTTTAATTAATAGGGCTTAAACATAAAGACACCGACATGTTTCGGCCATGCGGCCTTTCTCAAGGTGTTCGGCATCAAGAATGGGAAGACAAAAGGAGGAAGTAATAGGCATCTGTCCATGCCCATAGGTGGGAGGGCTGAGTGGTGCAATGGTGCAGGTGTCCTCCGGGGGTGTAGAAACATAGAAGTGAAAGCAAATGAATGAAAAACAAATTCTAACATCTGTCCTACATAATATTTAGAAAATAATGGAAGCAAGTGAGTAAAAAAATGATATACTCTGACTAACATAAACAAAACATTAATTAGAGATAAGAAGAGAGGTCAAAATCCTCATTAAGGCCTGGGTAACTGGTTGCCTTAAGGGCATGAATCCAGTAAGCCTCTCTTTGTTTGAGTCGTTTAATTTTGTCGCCTCCCCTGGCATCAAGAAGTATAACCTCTATACCAGTCACCTTAAGGGTAGCATCGCTGACATGGTTAGCTTCTTTGAAATGTTTGGCCATGGGGTAGTTGAGGTTCCCAGTACGAATGGCATAGCGAATGCATAGTCCTCGTGACCAAGACGGGTCGTCCCAGCGCTCTCTTGCCCCTTTTCCACCAAAAAGAACCTGGTGCTAGTTCGGTGCTAGAGCCAGTGCTTAACTGGTTCCAACAAAGAACCGGTTTGCTTTTCCACCGGCCAAGAGCCAAGCAGAGCCAAGTCAGAGCCACGTCAGACCCACGTCATTACGTCATCGTAAAACGTGATCACGTGGGTGTGTGAGACGCTCGCTGGGAATCACAACAACAAACATGGACGAAAAATGGACAACCTATCGTAGCGGTGCAAATACTGCTCGTGTCTTTGCAAGCCTACACTGCGATCCAGCAGTGTAGGTTGCTGACCAACTGTTGTATTCGTGGTCAGAACCCACAACGACTATGTTTAGCTTTATGTTTATAGCGCTCGCTGCTCCCGTTTGGGTCTGTAACCCCGCCCACCAATGACGTGGTGGGTCGCGTCATTTGTTCTTTCTCTGGCCCCTGTTTAGCCCCTGATCGAAGTTGATGCTTGCCTGGAACCGGTTTGGAACCGGTTTGGCCGGTGCTTGGGCGGTGGAAAACCAAAGAACCGGTGCTAAGTCAGGCACTGGCTCCGAACCAGCGCTGGAACCTCTTTGGTGGAATAGGGGTATCTGAGACTGTGGCTTTAATGTCACGTCATGAAGACCTTTGAGAGGCTGGTTCTTCAGCACCTGAGGCCTCAGCTGCTCTGTGACGGCTTGGACCCGCTGCAGTTTGTGAACCAGGCCGATGTCGGCGTGGAGGATACATGTGGATCATCTACCTGCTTCACTGAGCTCACACACACCTGGAGAGCCCACAAAGTACCATCAGGATCTTGTTCTTTGACATCTCAGCACTATCTGACCACTGCAGCCAGCTGTGATGCAGATCAACTTGTTCTCACAAAAATCAATGAAATGAAGACGACTTTCTGACATGGCGGTGTCCTTGAATGGGTTAAAGTCACATGCCGTCACCACGGAATCAACATTAATGCAAAGTCAATCAGGACAAATGACAAGCCACCACTTGGGGTTCAAATCACGTGCCACCATCACGCCAAAGCATCAAACTGATGTTCGCTGACGTAGCTTGTTAACATTAGTAAGCTAACATACACGGGAGCTTGGTTAGGTCTAAGCACCAAAACTACTTGGTTAAGGTTAGGAAACGGTCATGGTTGATCTTAGCAAGCTATTGTAAAAAATAAACAAACACTGGTAAATGGACTGCATTTCCATAGTGCTTCTCCCAGCCACTCAAAGTGCTTTACAATGTCAGCCTTGCATTCACCCATTCAACTTTCATTTTAAAAATTATACATACATTATATGAGTATTTGTCGATTCTATATTTTGCATATAGATTTCATATACATATAGTCTATGGAAAAGGGTCAAAGGTGAAAGGTCTACAGATTTCTTAAATTCTTTGTATTTTTTGTTATTTGTTGTGTTTAATTTTCTAAAGATATATTTTTCTCTCTCCTAGTGTTGAGACAGAGATTTTGTGTAGTCGCCTGTTGTTCCTGTGCAACATCTGAACAACCTGCTGCTGGAATGCATGAATTTACCAGTTTGGGATCAATAATCCATCCATCCCTCCATCCATAAATCCATTCATGCATCTAAAAATGGGAAGAAATCTGGAGAGGCAGCACACATGAGGGCGGCCCCTCCTGACCTCTTGCTAACACGAGAAAAAAAACGGGAGTACATGGCACTTCATTTTTTCCGCTTCAAGCACATGGCCGCCGTGTACATATTTTCTGTCCCTATCTGCCGCTCAGCTGACAGTTGTGGGGTTACAGTGGATCAGGGGAATCTGAACCAGCACCGAGGATGAACAAGCTTGTTCTCGTGCCGGGGCGACAGGGCCGTCGGACGCGGTCGGACGCCGGCGGGCGGGAAGCGGGAAGCGTCTCGCTGCTGAAGGCCTCGGCCTCGAGTGTCACGGCTTATCTCAGAGCTCCAAAGCCCAGTTCTCCTGATGTGTCAGACGGCCACGGGTGGAGTGACAGCGGAGCGGCCCCGCGCTGCGTTACATCGCCAGAGCGGCCGGTTTTGACAGCAGCCTCCCCTCTCTCGCCTCTCGCCTCTCGCCTGCACTGAAAAATCACTCCTGTCTGCTGTGCATGTTCATCCTGATGAGAGGAGCCGAACATGAAAGACAGCACCTCTCCGTTTGGTCATCACCATTAAAATGCAATTAGTTTGATTGTTACAGTCATTACAGGTTCATCAGTATCACATTTATAGCAATGGGCGGAAATGCCGTTCGATCGGTGAATGTTTGAAACGGAGGGCATTGCACCGCAGAGATAAAAAAAAAACAAAAAAAAAAAAAAGAAAAAAGAAAAAAAAAAGAAATTGCAGGGTTACAGATTTATTTTTCTACCTTCCTGTCTTATAAATTTAATTTTTCTTATTTATTTCTTTTCATTTACTTCCAATTTTTTTCTCTTTATGGGTTTGGCAATATTGTTGCTTCAGGTTATTACTGCTGTGGGCTATGCAGGGCACAGAGACCAGTGGAGGAAGGAAAGGTCAATAATTCATCAACGCAGACACAAAGGTGTGGAAACAGCTCGGCAGCATCTGAAGAGAGAAAAAAAAAAAATCAAAGAAATCCCTCTGAGCGTACGAGGGAAGACATTTTTGAGAGCTGTGAAACCAAAATAAATATTTTCGTTCTCCCAGGACTGTGATCTGATTATGTTTCATGGCACAGGAATGATGTACGTGACATGATGTGGTGTTTTATGTCTGAAAAACATGTTTGTCTTGTTTGCTCTGATGGGACTTTTAACTTTATTCTACTGGGCCGTTTACTCCTTTACTGAGCTTGTTGGTCTACATGGGTTTTACAAAATATGCCTTCTTATGATTTTTGTGCTGTAAGTTTTTCTTTCTATTGATTTTTCATGGCGATATTTTTATTTAAACTTTTTTTTTTTTTTTTTTTTTTTTTTTAAACTGCAAACCAAATTTTCCTTCAGAGGAAACAGTTTGAGTGTAAGTTCAAAAGGGTTGTTTTGATCAGGTGAGGCCTGAAGCTTCGGGAAGCTGACTCAGTTTTCTGCACGAACAGTTTTCTGCACATTCATTTTATTTATGCATTTTCTTCTTTATTCTCCTCAGTCTTGATCTTTCCTGTTTCAATCAATTCAATAGTTTTTTTCTCCTTTGCTCTTGTGTGTGATGTTTAGGAAAATGCTTTGGGGTGTCAAAGTCTCATCCTTATTATTTGTATTTCTCTCTTTTTTTCAGTTTTTAATCATTTGGGCAGCAGGTTGGTTTAGAAAGTCCGAACTTCAACTGCACAGCCCAAGTTCAATCCAGCGAATTTTTACGGAGGTGCATTTAGGATAAATCTTATCCCACATCCAAGTCCATTCCCTCACATCAAATCTCACCCCAGTGTCTTCCTCCCTAATCTGCCTCAGTGGATCATAAGAAAAGGCACTTGTGTTTGCCAGCATGAGATCAGAAATAAGACCTCTCCTGGCAGCTGGTGTAATAAATAATTTTGCCACTTCTGTGACTTCCAAACACAGTTTTTCCCTCTTTCTCCTGACTCTTAAAAAAAAAAACAAAAAAAACGTTGGGGTTGGAGATACTTGCTCCTGCTCACTCAGCTTTAACTGTTGAAAAGATTTCAAAATATCATGTGAATACTGATGTGTCAAATGAACGATTTCCGTCAGTTTCCAGTCTGAATGTCTGATATTTCTCAACTGTGTAGGGAAATCTGGATTGTGTGCAATGCTGAGGAATCTGCAAGTATTTCCTCACATTCTTTCAACCCATGAGTGTATTATAGGAGACATAACTGCCAGAGAGTCCCTGAATATTCTCTGTGCTGTGAACAATATGGAGTTTAACGTCCTCAGGTACCAGGATGAGGCCTCCGTCTCCACCCTCAGTGAATTTTGTCTATCCCAACGCCAACTTATCATTTGCTTTTCTTCCAACTAATAATATACCTGTAGATTTGGTAAAGATGTGCCCGCCATGTCTCTGAGTTTCATCAATCTGGAAAACTTCACCCTGGTTTTTTTTATTATTCCAAACATACTTACATATACTGAGATTAATTTTCTAGAAAAAGGACCGTGGTAAACGGTAGGGAAGATTTTGAAATAAGTAATTGAACCCAAAGGAGAATATTCATATGAATCACATTAATCCTAACAAACAAACAGCACCCAGTTCAGTGGGTGCTGTTGCATTATTTGTACATCAACCTAAACATAAAATACTAACAAACAAAAACATTTTCAGCGAGAATCAGTGCCAATGCGTCTTTTGGTTGCAAAATGAAGCACATGGAGTCGATTTTCATTCAGGCACTGCTGTGAGTCGGCGCTCCACCATTATGTATTTGCCATGAAGCGCTCTAATGTAATCCAAACAAGGATTCAGGCTATTTCCCAAAAAAATGTTGCAGTCACAGCTCAGTGGAGTACTACAATGATGGAGCTGCCAAATGTCTGTCTGTCTCCACTATTACTGCACAATCCAGCTCCAGCCAAAAAAAAAAACAAAAAAAAAACTGACCTTCTAAAGTTGACTTGACTTTTTTACCCCACAAACAATATAAAATGTAAAATGACAAAAAAAGAAAAGAAAAGAAAAAACAAAACATACTGTCAGACTTAGCTGCCACATGCAATCCCTCCCTGTATTTTACATTTTAGATTAATCATGATCAGCAGGTAAGCATTAAACATGCACTTAAACACTTTTTAATACTCAAATACGCTTTAATACACTTTTTTTTTTTTTTTACCTCAATGAATTAATATCCTATATGCTTATTTGACAATGTAATAAATACCAACCTATAAAACCTCTGATTTCTTAAAACTGTATTCCTCACCCTAACTTAATTACATTAGTTTACATATTTGAATGGTCTCGAACCAAATATCCTGTTTCAATGTTTCAACTGGAAATAAAAAAGATAATGCTCTTAGATGGCCGTTTCATTGTGACTTTAGACACACGCCTATTGAGAGAGCCCAAAGAAAGCATTTTTATTATTATTAGGCTATTATTAACATTATGGAAACCTTTATTTACACTGGAAAGTCTGACTAGGCACAAATTCTGTTTTCAATAACTCTCCACATCACGTAAGACAGCTACTAACTTCAAGTTGAGGCTTTGGTCCTTTGCTCAAGGGCACCAACGGCACTAGATTGGAGTTTAAGGTCAGACATTTCTCTTTCTGATTGGTTGAGTTAACCCTCAATGGGCGGGGCTAAAGAACCAGCATTTTTCTGATGAAGCATTGCAGGACTGAAAGTGACAAAGTCAAGAGGTAAGAGAGGGTGGAGGTAATGTTGTAAAAACCTAACATTTTTATTTCTAACTGGAAACAGACCACGTGGCGTACTGTTTTCTTGGTTTGCTAAATCGCCGAGCTGAATCCAAACTGACACACCGGCCGGTAGCTGTCTCGCTAAAGTAGTTATCTTCCTGACTTTCCAACATCATAGATGCCATGATCAAGAATGAATGGAAAAAAGGGTGTTTATTTTTCTACATTTTTTTTCATCTCAAGTTGAGCAAGATTTATTTTTATATTTCTTATTTTGAACTTTACTTTACCTTGACCAGAGCTTCTTAGCTCATTTAAAACCTGCAGGTGTGTAGCTCACACCCACTGAGGTTTAACGAAGGTAAAATTCGATTATGATCTGATGTGGTAGGCTGGAAATCGGGAATGCATCATGAGCTTTCAACATGTGCATTCCAGCAACAAGGCAGGAAAAAATATACACAGCTAGTTGTTGTGTTTTGTTGTGTTGTTCCTCTGAGAAAAACTGAGTATTTAGGGGGGCTGCCTGCAAAAAACAGGACATATTTGTGTGTTTCATAGCTGGAAGGTGCATCTGGCCAGGTCAAACCAGGGCTGTTGCACCAGCAAAAAACCTCGCCAACACTAGTAACATATGTTGAAAACAGCAACTGACCTTAAATATCACATTTCTGATAAACTGCTGTGTTGATATGTTGAGAAGCATCAAACACATGACAAGGGAGGTGAAAATCCCCAGTTTAGACTCATATTGAATACAACGCAGAGCTCCATGCTGAGCAGCTGCAGCTGAGGAGGAGGATATTTATCATTCGCCTCCATCAGCCAGGGTCTCCCAGCCCCTCTGGGATTTGAGTCTTCACCTTTCCTGTCACGGGCCTGCAGCTCTAACCTGTGGTCTGTCATCACCCTGGAGGCATGAGGAGGACGCAGCAAACAAAGCTTTATAGTGAGTGACACCCACACAGCTGACAGTCTGAGAGCTGAGCCAACTAAACCTTTAAATGAGGGTCACACACGACGACTACACATGCACACACACACACACACACACACACACACACATACAAAGATACACTACTACATACACATTATGTTGTTTTTAAGCCTTTTTCAGACTGGAGGCAAATCTGATTTATGTCTCAAATCAGATCTTTAAGACAGACCATCTGCTCTGTTATGTGCAAGTCAGATTGGAGTTGTGTGTCCAGACATCACTGACCTATCTGCATGAGTTTGTTATGAAACCAGAGGATGAAGACAGTAGTTTTCTTTCACCAGATTTATTTTGGCAGTCAACTTGTAAGTACGCCATTAAACAGCTGTTACAAACAAAGAGACCTGCTGATGTCTGTGACCCCCTGGTACTAAAAAAAAAAAGAGACGTGAGGCATTTACAAATTTACACCTGAACCCAGTGGGCTGTTTAAAGTAGAGAGTTGATTGGACACAGGAAAGAGGAAAACCAATGATCTGCAGGTGTTGTTGGAGGGAAATTCAAATGAAAACAATGGAAGGTGATAGTGGGGAGATGCTTTCTTCCTCCACATAGATGGAGGCGTCATTAACTATGTACGCTGATGACGTAGCTTTCTAATGTGAAGGCATGATAAATAAAGATCCATCATTTTGTCCTCCAAACGACAGCGCTGTCATGTCGCCTGTTGTTCTGTGTTGTTGTGGATCCTGATCAGCTGCTCTGATGCACTTTTTCGTCCCTCAGGGTTTGTCGTCATCATTGTGTGTTGTGTTGTGAGTGATGCAAAAGTTTGAAATACGACTTGAGCAGCCATAGCGTCCGGATTGAGAGGCATCCATAGAAATCCAATTGCAATTGCATTTCAAACCAACTGCAAATGTGGCTTGGATCCCATTTGCAAAAACTGCATTTCATGTGTTTTGGGTTTTTTTCTAACATCAATCTGGATACATTGTGGATTTGCCAAAAAATGGATTTGGGCTGGCAGTCTGAAAAACGTCCAAAGGTATTTTCCACTGCTGTCCCTCCTGAGATTAAAACAAATGCAGGTTACATGTCTGAATGGCCCTGCTAACTCCTCTCACTGCCTGGCTGTCAGTCTGACTCACGTGTTATCCCTGTATGGAGTCGAGTTTTTGTTCAAGCCACGGTGAAACACTGCAGCAGGGAATCACTGTGTTGTTATATAATCGCATGAATGCAACAATAGTTTTGTAAAGTCAGATTTCGCCATGGATACATGAACATGTCATGCACACAGCATTTGATTAACCCCTATTTAATAAGTCAAGTTCACTCAGTATATACTCTTAAATTCAAAGGTGGCAGCTTTAACAGTCATAGTTTTGTTCTGCTGGCCACTGAACACAGGAGATGTTTGGGGGGAAATATCTTGCTCAACTTGAGAAAAAAAAAATGTAGTTAAAAAAAAAAAAAAAAAAAGCTGAAGTAAACAGAGGAGCCAGAGCAATAAAGTGCTGCTGACCTGATTGCTGGCAAGTGGCTGATTCATATTAGATTTGGGAAAGACTGGCAGCCCTCAAATACAACAGGGTTTATGGAAGACACCTTATCGCATGGAAGTGTTTGTCATAAAACAGTGGACACCTGATGGATGCAAAGTTCTTATACTCAGCAGAGGCAGGTTGCAGTGATGAATAAAAGGAGTTGATTGGGCTGATTTAACCCCAATTCATCCCTCCCGACAGTCAGAGGAGAAATCTAGTCTGGGACCTCAGTCGGCCCCGATGTTCGGCCCACGTTATCTGGTAATGTGAGGGGTTTCCAGATCCAATCTTATATGTCCTGACAGCTCAAAGGCTCATTGGGGCCGATCATTTTCAAACATGTTTGATATTTAGGATTTAAAATCGGGATGAGCACATCACTACTTTCCAAGCGAGACCACAACAGCGGTTGTGTTGGACAGCTGAGATGGAGGAAAGGCTTCTCAAAATGTGGAAACACAACGTCTTTCAAGTAGTGACGCACAAATCTGATGGTATCCGAATTAACATGCACACATTAATCATCCGCCTCGCATTAATTAGTTACATCATGCCTCATGTGAATATATGCATAGCCTCAATATGCGCAGCCTCTCTCTTAATGGGGAGAGTTATCATTATTGAGATAATCTTAATAATATCCTGTAGTGTGTGATGCACCATTATTTGAAATCCTGTAGTGTGTGCGTGTTTGAGATTAGAGAGAAGATCCTCCGTGAAGATTTTCCTTGTGTGTATGATGCAACCTGCTTTAAGAATCGGTCAGGATTTTAAAACTCCAGTAGTCTGAGCCCCGCTCTAGGAGCACAAGGCACAAGGAAACACAGGCACTGTAAGCACAATGACCGGACAAAGACAGAGCTGAGAGCTGGACTTAAATACACTGGATACTAACAAGGAAACAAGACACACCTGGGGAAAAGGCTGGAACACAAGACTGGACTGGAGAAGACGAGGGACTGGCCGAGGGAAACGCTGGAAACGATTGGGGCTTTTGAGTCGAACTCGGGGCAGGCATGGGAAGCTGGACCGGGCAAATGAGACTGACACAGAGAGGGCACAGGCAACCAAAACACCAAAAACACAAGGACACACAGGGAGTAAACAGAGAGTAAACAATGTCTGAACATCCAAAAACACAGAGACCAGGGAAACCCTGAAGTCCATGAACCACAGATCCATGGCAGTCACTACTTACACAACAAAAATATATTTCTCAATATATTAACTGACAATATATTATATGTATATTAATATATTGTAAAATATACATAATAATATATTTCAATAATACATTATATAATATATATTTTGTATATATATTGTTGAAGTAATATATTGCAAATATTGAAAAATACTTCAATTATTGCCATTTTCATATATTGAATAAATAAATATGGTTTTGAAAATATACTGTATAATATATGATCATATATTGAAATATATTATGTGATATATTGCATGTAAATTGCAGTATATTGCAATATATTTTGTTTTCGTAAGGGACTACTTAAAAAACAAACAAACAAAAAGTTCACATGCTTGGAAAGTCTGCACAATGTCATCAACATGGAAGATTTTGATAAGTGGAGTTCATCATAGAAGCGTTGGCAGTGATAAAAACATATTTCAGTCTCCTAGACATAAACAGCCCTACACTGTCATACACATTTATTCAGTTCATTCATACGACAGGCTGGTGTTAAGTGCAGCATTTGCTCTTAGTCTCTAAATGACCCTTGTCATTAGTTGTGACAGTTGTGCAACGATTTGAAGAAATGCATGAACACTCTCAAGTCGTCTAGATGAGTTTTAAAGTCGTAGTTATGATCTCTCCCGTGTAGTGTGAATCAAAAAAAAAAAAATAATAAAATAAATAAATAAAATGTCCGTTTAACCAATATATGTGGCATTTAATTAATAATCAACACTGATGTGATTTGTGCCCAGCAAAACTGACATGGCACAAAAAGGTCTTGCTAATTAGAAGGAGTGAAGCATCCAAAAGAATAACAACCAGTTTCACTCTGAAAACCTCAATTTGCAAATATAACATTTTCCATTTTCATTTTGCCTCAGATGGATCTTGTCCTGGTTTCAAGTTAATGTGACAGGCAAAAAATAATAAATAAAAAAAAAAAATCACATTTTCTTGTTTGTCTGCACACAGGCAGCACAGTTGGAGATATCAGAGCTCATTTCCCTTCCCTCAGAAGAAGCCATTTGCTGTCATTCATTGTTACATACAGTGTGAAAAACAATTTCCACGCAGTGAAATAATCCATCAAAGTGAACACAAAGCATTCATATGGTTTGCTCAAACTTTCTGCTTTTTTTTTTATTTTCTCCGAGTTTAGTGTTTTCATGTTCGTGCCAATATTACACTGCGTTCTACCTAACTGTCAATCAGACACTCATGGGAAGGGAATAATCCTTCAAAAATGTAAAAACTTTATTAACATTTCCATGGTCTCTTTGCTCTCAGTAGGTCATTACAAGCTACAGCAGATTTGAAACAAAAAATTTTGCCTTTGAAAATTGTTACAAAATCGTATTACATCCATCACGGACTCCAAAATGATTGCTAGATAACAGTACCTCTTTTTAAAGTTGAATGTAGACATCCTTAAACTATTCCCATACAGTTTCTTGAGAGGAAACAGACTTTCCGTTTCCCACCAAAGAAGGCAGACGCTCCTTTTCAACTCCATAATCTCCCCTCGGGTCAGCTTCCTCAGGTCGTTACCATGAAGTAAAAGACATCAATGCAGCGAATCAGCTCCTCTACCACCGCTATTGATTGTGTGATCTTAACAACTCTTCATCGATCTGTATCTTTCTGACCCCGTCTTCTGACCTGCTCTTCCACACCTCTGGTTTTAAGCCAATTTAGCTCTGAGGCAGCCCCTCCTAAAACACTCCTGCTCAAGCGGCCGGCAACAATAGAGACAGCGGCACCGAGGCAATTTATTTGACAGCCCGGGACCGATTGAATTTTGAGTCCAAAGCCGCCAGCCCTGATGGGAAAACACTCTTATTTCTCAACCAAAAGAGTTTAGAGCACTAGTTAGACCCGTCAAACAGTATCAGTGGTGACTGTGATGACTCATGTAATGTCTGATGTGTTTCAGTTGTTTCGATTTGATTACGTAAAAGGCTTTGAAAACAACTATTTTTACCATCGTAACGAATGGGATTTGTTGACCAATACGTCTGACAAGAACATATCTACAGTTCCAGGGTCCTAGGTTCCGAAGGTCCTATGTTCCCCATTTCAGTATTCTGTTAATGCACATAAGCCCTAACTCTAACATAGGACCCTGGGAACATAGGACCTTGGGAACATAGGACCTTGGGAACATAGGGCCCTGAGAATATAGGACCTGAGGAACATAGAACCTTGAGAACATAGTACCATGGGAACATAGGACCTCGGGAACATAGGACCCTTGGAACATAGGACCTTGGGAACATAGGACCCTTGAAACATAGGACCTTGGGAACATACGACCCTGGGAACATAGGATCCTGGGAAAGCTCATATGTTAAACTGGGGAACATAGCACCCTTTGTCATGTTCCCATTATGTTCCCATTATGTACCATGTAAATCTGGGGAACATAGGACTCTGGGAACATAGAACATAGGGAACATAGGCTGTCCTCTGTCTGACTCATTATGCTAAAACTTTCAAACTCACTTTCCCACCCTTACTATTTTTTTTACAGCAAAAATTACCCACCTACTAGAATTTCAAAATGCTCCTAATCCCTTTAACTTGGTAACATTTAAAAAATTTGACATTTACCATATTGGATAATGGTGTATGGTGATGTGAGTTTGTAGCCGGTGTTGCCAGGTGTTTCAGCTACAAATGCTAAAAAGCCTTGTTTTTAAGCCGAAAAAGCAAATGCCAAAGCAGAATTATTTTTCTAGTCTTTTGCATGTTGATAGTTTACCTGTTCGCTGGACATTTCTGCTTGTTCTCTACTCTAATTAAAGTTTACTCATCTCTGTTGAAAAGAAAAAAAGAAGAAAACAAGTGACATTATTGTTGGTGTTGATTGCAGGTAACCATCAGGTGAGGAGAAGGGATAGGGTAAGGCCATGGAGGTCAATGAAGGTTGTAGATTTCTTAAAGTCATATTACTTGAAGTCATATTTTCTTTTTTTCTTGGAGTGAATATGAGGCTTATCCAGACTCTGTTGGACACACAAATCTACCTTGTTTTCCCAAATTTCTCTGTAGCAGTGAGTTAAAGCAGAAATTTCATGCAACTCAGTGTTTCAGAAGATGGCCTTGGCTGCAGTTTCGGCAGCTTTGAATGATTTTTCTTCATGTGGATTCAAAGCGGGCCATGTAAACCGCCTCCAGAAGTGGCAGGTGTCGGGCAGAGCCTGTGACTGAAAGCTGTATCAAACCAGAACTTTGTGATGGCCAAGCCACATGCTCTGTTTTACTGTCAGACTGCAGACTGTTGTGGACACAGTCTGGGGAGGGAATTATGCCTGAAAAAATGAAGGATGGATCCAGCACACACACACACACACACACACACACACACACACAGCATAAACCTAATTTGAATCCTCATCGTAACCCAAAATTCAAGTTCTGACCTCCATATAACCTTTTGGAGAAATGAGAGTGGACCAAAATGACCTCACTTCACAAAAACATTCTCTGTCTGAAGGTATAAAACTTGGATTACCTCTCACAAGGATCTCAAAACAATTATATAACACACACACACACACACACACACACACAGAGAGAGAGAGAGCGAGAGAGAGCAGCAACTTTTACACCGTGGCTGCTGTGTCTGCAGCCTCAGGAAAGGTTTAACATGTCTGCTAGCCAGCAGGGTAAAGGGCGGATTTATTTTTCAATTTACTCACATTTCAAAAGCCTCACTTGGGAGGACCTTTGCTGAGTTTCCCCTCAAATATCAGAATCAACCAGACTTGCATTACAAACTGTATTTATGGATGCCGCGCATTGATAAAGTTTAGTTTATAACTGTTACAATGAAACAAATCTCATAAAATTTTACAGATCCCTGTCGTTCATGCACTGGGCCAGGACTTGGCTGAGAGCAAGTCGACGTTTTGCTTTGACTTATAAATGAGTGACTTCTCATAGGCTCCTGTTTTGATTAGTCATTGCACTAATTTCCTGTGTATATTATTTTGCTCAAATCAGTGGTAGGTATGCTCATGGCACCAGAAACCCAGCAGCAGCCCATTTTCAAAGCCTTTGTCTTAGTATCACCATTAACCTGAAGGTTAGAGACGTAAACACGTGCCGGTGTGAATCTCTGGCCCAGCTTGTTAATGTCTAGACTCTAGACGGTGAAATTTTATGAATAATGCTTTCTGCTCCCTCAGCAGCTTCTGTCAAGGTCATTTCACCCCGAATTCCCCCCAGTAGAGCTGCTCAGCAGTAGAAGGCTGAGGTTGTGCCAGGCTGCTCCCACTGTGTGTAACCATATGAATTTGAAGAATGATGTTGCTGAGGAGGAGCATATGTGCTCAGCAGTCCCTCCTGCATAAATGAAGATAGAAAAAAATCAGGAAATGAGCACAACATCACAAAAAAACTTCAGTGGATATAGTCCCTTATTTCATCATTATTTCCTCCTCAGCTGCATGTGGGGTATGTGTTATTGCAAACCTCTTTATAAGACAGCACAGCCTTTAAATGCTGATTTTTTTTATTATAAAAAATGACATGCTGAAAAATAATGCTTGGAAGCTGGTGGATGACTACAGTTAGCTGCCTTTTCAGGCCTATTTTTCTCCTGTGCTCCGGGCTTTGCAGCTGTTGGCGTATCGATTCAAGATTTTGATCAAATGGTTTCCGAGGAAGGCAATTGAAGCAATTTTCTCCACGGTAATTCAGAAGCCAAGAAGCACAAACAGTCTGAGCTGGAGTGGAGGAGGAAACAAAGAAACGTGCATTTTACCACCGCAGCGGTAATCTCGCTCTCGCTGTGATTTCGAGGATGCATAGTGAATGCTGGGAAATATCCCACCCTCTTTGGTGCTGAATTTAACAAGAGACAGTAATAGGCAGCAGCACTTATTTACTTTTTCAAGGCCCCCCTAACCGCGCAGCTCGACATCAAAATCACCCGGGCCGCGATTGAGCTGCTGTTTAATCACCCAGGTGCAGAACAAAGCGAAACAGCTGTCTGTTGGGATTTTGTAGGAACAAAAATAAGTCAGAGTGCCTCCCAGAGCGGGCCGTGTGCCCCGGTGTGGCTCAACAGGCAGAGCGAGGCACTAACACCGGCAGGCTGAGCAGCTCCATTCCCGGTTTAACTGCCTGTGCTGAAAGTCCAGGCACTCGTGAAACAGTAAAGTCTTTTTCACGACACATTGAGGTAAATGTCACTCCAGGGAGCATGGCGGAGTCAGTCTGACTTGATCTGCACAAAGATTAGAGACGCAGGCTTGTGATTGCAGGGTAGCTGGTCCAAATCCCCTGGAGAAAATCTGAGTGGGAAGGTGACGATTAGTCAGTCAATCAATCAGTCAGGCAGTCAATCCCTCAATCAGTTTTTATTTATCATTATAGTTCATTTCATGGAAGTCAGTGCAATACAGTGTACTGTGCAGGCAGAAAACAGACAAAGAGTACAAACAACAAATTTCAAAGTATAAAACACTCATAAAAACACATAAATAGGTAAATTAGTAAATAATATGAAAGAATAAGATTATGAAGTTCCCATATAAAAACCCTTAAAGAGAGTGTGAGAGACTCTTCCACATAAAGATGCAAAGACTAAATGAGGGACGAACCCTGCAAATTAGCTCAGGCTATAAAATGTTGTTATACGCAACATCAGAATATTTATGAAATGTTGAGTGTAAATGCATCTGTTCATATCTGGTAAACATTTAAAAAAATAAAATAATTAAGAGCTGAAGGCAGCCTCATCACAGGCTTTTGTTATAGATCTCAGAATTGGCAAAAGTAAGGAGTTGCAGGATCTGAGGGCTGTGGCGGGAGCATGTCGAAGGAGGAGGGTCATGAAAATATTCAGGACAGAGATGAATGAATGAATGATGAGTGGATGAGTTATTAATGTGTGCAACAGAATGAATGTACAGCAGTGTGCTCCTAAATGCATGGTGCTTCCCTCCCTGGGTAATTGAAGACAGCTCCTACATGTGAAAAGCTCAAGGCGTTCAAAATGTTGTGCTCTTTAGTCCAATAACTGTCAACAAAGTGGCAGTCGCCCTGTTTTAAAGAAGCCTTTAACCGACTTTCACCGAAATGCAATAAATTAAACCTCCATTACCTAATGTTGCAGGCTGCACCGGATTAAGCCCTCTAGTAGCTGCTTCATTTGTCATTACACGCGCACGGTGTCACAGTCCTCACAGACAGCGATCGCCCCGAGAGCGCCCAGCCTCTTTTTGCAGTGAGTGCTATCTTCGCCCCATCGCCTGCGGTGCTCCAGCCTCTGGGGACGTGTTCCTTGAAGGAATGCAGCTCCGCTTTTCATAAACAGACTCCATATAAACGCAGGAAACTGCAGCGGAGGGCGGAGTGCCACATGAGGGCAGGAAACGGATCATAATTAGCGAGCGCTCTCGTTACGGGGCCTTGAAAGGAACGGCGGCCCTGTCGGTGCCAAAGGAATGATATTCATTAGCACCTGTGGCCATTCATAGCCTCCTCGAATTCATGACATTTCACTGGTTTCATTCAGCGGGTTGTGCAGTGAATCCATTCCCGCATTGAGCACACTAATTGGTTCTGATACACTCTGATGAGCTGTATTACAAAAAGCCGTGCTGCTCAGATGAATTGTTGTGGATTATGCTTTCAGGCCGGGGTACATGCCCTACATTTGTCATGTCACAGGTTTGAAATCAGCCCATAATGCCATGCTGAATGTCTACGCCACCTCTACTCTTACTTTCTTGTCAGCTGCTCTGCAAACCCACAATGTATTTCTACACACTGCTCAAGAGTCTGATATGATGGTGTGTTAGTGCCGTTGTAGAGAGAAAAAAAAAAAGAAAAAAAGATTGAGCCAGGGAAGGTGGGAAAAACTCACAATTTGATGAATTAGAGACTGTGATTTTAGCCCAGAATCGGCAACGAGTCACGGCAACGTCTCTCCAAAGTCCAGTTGCTGATGAGAATATTGTGATTCTGGACTCAAATCACCAGGATTTCCTTCTTACTAAATCTATTATTATTTTTTCCATTTTTTTTCAAGTTTTTTTTTTCTCATAAATATATGAGGTTTTTTTTCCCCTCAAAAATTTACAGCTTTAATCTCAGAGAATGTTCATTTTTTTTTTTTTTCAGTAAATTTATGACTTTAATCTTGGAAAGCCTGATTTTTTTTTTCTAGGAAGATTGACCCCCCTTCCCCTGTCTCCATATTTTTTTTTTCTCCCTAACACACTGTCATAGATAGATAGAGTAGGTTTTCTGTCTTTGCATGAAAAATGCTCTTGTCCTGCAGGTTTGAGGTGAAGGCGGCACTGTGATTGTCAGTGGCATAGCATCCATTAGCGTTACCTGTGTGTGTTCATAGCCTCCTCCATTTCACCTGGTCCATTCAATGTGTTGCACGATGCTTCTGCACGTGCACTGAACACACTGATTGGTCTTTATATGCTTTGATAAACTGTATTACATTAAAGCATTAATCAATATTTAGATTGTTGTAGACTGCATCATCGATCTGATCTTGGATGATTCAGAGTTAAAGTGCTTTCTGAGTTCTTCGCCGCCCCTGTATTGAGTTTTGTAGGCTTGTTGGAGCTGGTTCAAATCGGATCTGAGTTTTTATTGTTGCCTAAAGGTAAGCAGAAGGTGGTTTAGTATTCCATTTGTCACTAAAATTACAAATGAGATAATCACAGGTTTGGGAAATCCCATTGAAATGTCTGCTTTAATTCATTTGACTGATAGAAAGTTCCTGCTTCCAGACTCTTTGCAGACTCTGCCTGAATTATATGCAAATAAGTTTTCAGACTCGAGGTTTGCCGATGTGAATGTCATATTTTATTGTTTTCCCTCTCAAATCAAGCAACTCCAAAGTCTACCTCGATTTATTTGAACGATAGAGGGCTCTGACGTTTGTTGGCTCTGGCTTTTTATAACCGATCCGTGTGAGCGACGGCGCCTTCTCGTATGACTTTCACTTTAAATTCGTCATCAAATTATGACAGACCTCGGGCTTTTTTTTTTTCCCCCCCCGCACAAAAGTAGTTCTCTTCACACGTTAAGATGTTTACTGTAGACCATCCAACAAATAAACAGGAGGTGACACAGCATTTGAAGCTTCCCGTGCATTGGATGAAGCTCTCAGCTGCGTTTGGCTCTGCATGTCATTTTCAGAGTTATCACTGCAAAGACAGAATAAAGCCTGTTTACTTTGGGCCTTCAGGCGCCTGATCGTGTAGTTGCATAGCAACCACTTTGGAATGGAAAATAAGTTGACCCGCGCGTCGTGAGCCTCCAACCAGCCAGCAGCGACTCCCACCAATCCACTCCTGTGCTGGTTGAGGAAAATCCTCCAAGTGATTTGGTGGGATGCTGCACATTACATAATTAGTTTTGTGGAGAATGAAGTCAGTGTAAGATACGATGAAACTTTATTGATCTCTGTGGGGAAATAAGATTGTTGAGCAGCAAAAAAAAAAAAAAAAAAAAAAAAAAGACAGAATTCAGCAGGGAGAAAGAAAATACAATACAAGCCCACAAACAGAATATAAATGAACAATAAATAACAGATGAAATAATAAAAATTAAACGAAGCAGCATGGGGGTTTTGGGAAGATGTTCGTGTCAATTTCGACAAACATTAAGTAGACTGGAAGAGTGAGAGGTAAGTGAGAGAACATGGATTACTTACATGTATTGATTTCCTCCAGGCTGGGTTAGGGTTAGAGCTGCAGGTCCAATGGCTCCGCACACAGGGGGCGTCTTCACACAGGTGACGTGGCTAAAACTGCCGTAGAAGAGCCGGGACAGCACGAGAAAATCAAAATAATTGTGATGATTAATGTTAGATATGCAGGGATACCTGGGGTCGTGGAGTTTATGGAAGTTCAATGAATTTGTGGGAAAAGTCATGGAGTATCATGGAATTTTGTCAGCCTCATTTAAAAAAAAAAAAAAAAAATGGTGGTAGACCCATCCTGAAAATAAAACACTGAATGCATAGCAACTTTTTTGATCAAACAGAATAAATTTTCATTTGAATTTGAAAGAAAATAATGTCATAATACAATCGATACGATGTTAAATTCAACATTTTAGTCACGGAAAAGTCAGTGAATTTTACATGTGACACAGCTGGGAGCACTAGATGTTTCAAAATTAGACATTAATAATCATCATAAATAAAAATGATTAATAATTAATATGTGTGGTACCTTCAAGATGTTTCTGGTAAAATTTGTTGTTTTTGTCTAAATACAAGTCTCCATTAAACTAACTTGGATGTTTTGCTGTTCTCCCTCTGACTGTTTGCCAGTTTCCTGCTTAAAGCCAAACTTCCACACCACCTCATGCACAGGTGATGTGACATGAGACGGTTACCATGGTTACCGGGGCATATGCACAGGCATTTTTTTTCCCTTTACATTTTGCAGACTGTTTTTTCTCACGCTTTGCTTTGTTTCCAAAGTCGCACTGTGGGTCAGAGAGAATGGCTTTTTGCTCACAGTTTGACATCTCTGCACAAAAAAACACCAATAATTGAGTGCATATGCTCTGTGTATGGACAGCTTAATAAATCAAAAAATGCTGTAGACAATCAATGAGACAATTTGGGAATTCATTTGTGGCACTTTATATTCAGAAACACAAAATAAGCTTTGCAAAATTCTCTTAATTCACCTTAACTTGAGATAGAAGTCTGGTGTTTGCACTATTAAATAGAAGCAGTGCTCGTTCGTCCTCAAAATCCATATGAAATTCATATTATTTGCATCAACACAACAAAAAATGTGAGAAATGGCCTTCAGATTTATGATATCAACCAAGCCAGTGGGGCACAGAAGTCGCAGATCAGGGCTTTAACGAGTGGAGGGTCATGCTATTCGGTCGTGACTGTTTCCGATCGGATCGTGAGGAATGAGGTCAGAGCGCTGCAAAGCTACCGTGCTTTTCTCCGGCAGAATCACAGCGCTCTGACAAGCCGCGCTACACTGTCATCTGAGCACCTTCAGAAGTGCTTTGAACATCTTCCCTGACAAATCCAGCACAGCTCACTGGGGGTGGGGTGGGGTGGGTGGGGGTCTTCCTGCTGCACAGAGCGTCTAACTCCACCACAGATCACACCTCGTACACAACCAAACCCCCTCCTCGTGTTTTCACTTCATTCCAATAAACGAGCTGGCGCCGTCAAGAGATGTACAGCTGCATTTAACAAGGTGCAATATGGTGCAACGGTTTTTCACACTGAAATGATATATGCTGTGTAATTATGTGTATAAACGGTATATCTCAGTTTCTGTGACCGTGTGTGATGCCCAAATCCCCTCATCTGCCTGAAATTGGCTTTTCAGTGATGTTAGGGACTTTGGGTGATACTATTTTTTGCAGGCGTGGCTAGCAGTGAGCGACTTGTGACTCTCAACTATCCTTTTTGCATGGCAGCGGCTGTCCTCACAACATAGGAGCTATTTTGAGGAGCATGGAAAGCTCACCCCCACTTCCACCAGAGGAACTAGTCCCGCTCTGTGATTCCCAGGTAAAACTGTGGCTTCCTTGGGAATGTCATGGGAATGTCGAGTTAGGCACTGAATTGATTTAAGGAATCCCTGATCTTTGAAAGTGTGTGATGTAAGTAGTGAAAAGTATCACCTCCAACAAAACAGACCTGTAACTGTGCACCATGTCACAACTCATGATCATTAGTATCTACAATATTTCACTTTTGGCTTTTCTAGCTTCTTCAGTCTCACTTTCAATCTCCACGTGTCTCTCCACCAAAACCGAATGTAACATCACAGCGTCACATTATTCAGTAATCATGAATATAACAGCAGCTTTAACATCTTTTATGTCTATTGTTTTGCTGTTGTCAGTCGCGTGCAGAGTGACTGGACACCTCGTCCTGTTTGGATCATGGTTTCTGTTCTGGGCGTGTGGTGGAAACGCAAACACATGTCTGCTAGATCCTGAAGCTTTGCCCTCAGAGCTTTTTTGGTGGAAAAGAGGCAAAAGTGAGGCCAGAAGAAAAAAAAAAATCAGTATAAAGCTAAAGGCATGGCAGACAAGCTCATTTAAATCACAATGAACATCAGCTTTGCCTTTAAAAAAAAAAAAAAAAAATCACACAATGATCAATAAATACATTACGGGTATCTCAGCTTCAGGCTAGATGCTGCATTCAACTGGGCATCTTATCAATATGATTGACAAGTATTGAAGTATTAAAATCACAGAGACGGTCCTTTGGCAAACAAACGACCCCATAGGTGGTTTGTACAGTGTTTATTATGACCTATAGATACTTTTTAAAGTTAACCCAGACCTTTTCCTAACCTTAACCATTATGACAAACCTTTTCCTACTCTTAACCAAGTATTTTCAGTGGCTGGCTCGCTCAGGAAACTCTCCTTTGGGTCGCATTAGAGGGCTGGAACAAACAACCCTGTGTGGTCATATGGATTGGAGGGCTTGTTGAAATCCCCACATGGTATGTATGGGCATGTTTTTTTATTGATTTGCACTACAGACGTGTTTAGGTGACCCCTCGCCCCTTTTCAAAATGATTGGTTCACTCCCCTGCACGTCTCCATTAAAAGTTTTTTTTTACTCCAAATGACTGCGTGTCATTCGATGCTCCCCGTGTTTCGAAGCGTTGATGAGGTGAGGCTATGATGCAGACAGGTACACAGATGGGATTTTCTGCTCCACTGACTGTCTGTAATGTATTACTGTAATTATCTTATCTGTGCCTCCTTCGGGGACGGATCACTGCTCGGTTTCACCGTGACCCCGCATCCAAAGTGACATTTAAGAGCTGCTTCGTACGGCAGTATACAAACACAGACATACAATTAAAGTGTGCTCGAGACGAGTGAGGGCCGCAGCGTCTCCAGCACTGGTGCCTGCCGTTCATTTTATTCACTTTCTCATGTTACACTGGACCGGACGTGAAAGTAACTAATTACAAATTACTGTAATAAAGTAACTTTTTGTGTAATTGTACGTTTTTCAGTATTTTTAAAAGTCAGTAATTTTACACTTACAGTAATTGTACACTGTTGCTGAAGTATTGCACTTAGCTACAATTTAATCACATCCATTACAGAGCACAGGTTCTACATGCTCTTAGAAAGCATCAGGGACTAGACCTTCATCAACTGAGAGATTGTGGGGCTTTTCACTGTAAATGGCCAGTTTGCAAAGATTAGAAGAGTAGTAATCTGACTTTATTTATTTAATTTCCAAAATTCCAATTACAAGAATCTAGTTTCAACTTTCATTGGAAGAAATCTCATCCTCTTACAAAGTTACTGCTTCTACAAAGTAACTCAGTAATGTTTACTCCGAGTACATTTCAAATGAGGTACTTTTTACTGTCACTTTGGTAGATTTTTACAGCAGTACTTCTACTTCTACTTGAGTAAAATATCGTCACAGTAACAGTACTTCTATTTGAGTACCAATTTGTGGTACTGTTTCCACCGCTGTCGTGGACCGATGTCCGGCTGGTCACCGACTACACGCCCCCTAACAACTTTAGTTATTCATGATTTTCACATAATGTAAACAACTGCAAATCAAGTCGTTTTGCTTTAATTGTGACTGCTACATTGAACCCACTTGAAGTGCACACCAGTGTCTGTGATTAGGGCTGCACGATATTGAAAAAAAACTTGCAATATCTTTTATGACAAAGTTCAGGAAATTTCACCAGATACAATGCATTTAACAATCCTAATTTTCACCATTTGGGGTACTTTAGAAGTCTATTCTCCTCTAACAAAACAAAGCAAAACCTCCCTTGAGACTCCTACCACACTTCAGATTCAGCCCTTTGCCGCGCTTACAGAAATCAGCTTTGACTCGACTTCAGTTTCACGAGTATGAGTCTGAAAATAGGCAACGCTCATTTTCAGGTTGTGGTTGGCAGCGAGCGGCTTTGGTTGTTTGATAAGCTGATCCTGTGCATGCAGAGCCAGCAAACTCTGTGTGTCCAAGAACCCTTAAACCGGGCAAAATTATGTTACCAGATGGACTTTTATTGTAGATTAGTCATGGAAAATGAGAACTTTTTGAGTTTTCCTTGTGGATCAGGCAGTAAAAATGTTGTAGCATGACATGTTGGAGTTAATTTGCCTTACTTGACATTGCACGTCCTGCAATGTGACTACAGCACATGTGCACATCGTGATGTTGCTGCAGAAATGATAGAAATGATATATGATAGATGATGCAGTCCTGTTTGTGATTGTTTGATTGCTGCTTGTCTCCCGGTTCCCACTTGAATCAGGTGCTTTGGCAAAGTCATCAGTTCCGCAGCAGCACTTCATTGCTCAAGGTCCTCTTCACGCTTTCATTTTTTCATCCAGACTGCCGTTGTTATTTTGTCTGCTCCAACTTTCCTGATAGAGACCAAAACCAAAAAAAAAGCCTGTCTCTTTCCCCTTGAAAACCTCTGTTTGTGCCCCCAAAACATCATTTTTTATCATTTTGCTGCAGGGCAGACTTATGCAGGTTTCAAGCTGTCAAAAAGAACCGGTTCTCTACTCTCTGTGCCATGCTGCTCAAAAATACAAAGACAGCTACAATACAGGGCATCTGATGTAAGCGCTGAATTACTCAAAGTAATAATCAGTGACAATGACGGTGACGTCACGATCTTTGCACACTGTTCACTCTTGCTCTGTGTTGAAGCGTCCTCTATGATCACAGCTCCAAACATGCAGCATCTTGTAGGTCTGTCCCAGGACTAATCCTCCGACAGACAGCAGATAGTTTGGATGTGATCTCTGTGAATAGCAATGCAAAATGAAAAAATGAATTGTTGCTTAAAAAAAAACAAGCCCCAAAAAAGAAGACTACCTTACTGATTGATCTGTTATTAAGGCTAAGTGCCTGTAGAAACCTGCTCTGGATGTCAGAGGACAGTGAAGTTTATGGGACTGGGAATATCAGTGTGTAAATCGAGTGTTTTGTAATTTATTTCATGCATCACATTCAGTGCATCGATGGTCACAGTCTGCACTTAGAGCTACGAGAAACCTTCACCTGGAAGCAGGAAGGTCATTGTTCATCCTGCTACTTTCCATCCATGCAGGCTGAGGCCAAAGTGACCGGCTTCCCTCATCGTGAGTATGTGTGTGCGGTGACTCTCCATTTGTTCATTTGTCTCTGCATCAGCGTCACCAAGGCAAATCCCTGCACATTCATTTCCCTTTGCTATTAAAATGAATAATTTCCTCAAGTTCTGTTTGATGATCTGAAAAAAAAACCTCTTGGCTTTTGCTCGACATATTTCATAAACTTTCACGTAGTTTGCTAAGCAGACCGTGATGGGAGCCGTGAGCACAAATAATTGTTTGGGGAAAAAAATTAATTATGTGCTTTTGTCTTTTGTTTGCCGACAGGGCCGGAGGTTTCTAATGTGTTTGTTGGATTCAATAAACCAAAGCAGTGATGAAATGGAGCAAAATGTATGAAAGGTGTTTTCCCCCTGCGTGTGAGGCAGGTAAATAACAGAAGGAAAAGAAAGTGCGATGATGGTAAATACACATTTATTTGCTTATGTTTTTCAGACAGAAAATGATGAGATCAGGTTTCCTTTTCCAGCTACAGTGTTACTGACAGAGGAGGCACCTTCCTGATTCTGCATTAAAGCCACAATCCACAATTTTTACATGCCCACATTACCAGATGAGGACTGTGTGGACTCAGCTACATTGAATATATAGGGAATATAGACCCTGTTGGTGCAGACATTTTGTGATGGCTGGGGAGTCACAGAAATTATGAGTTAGGGCTTCTACAGCTTGTTTAATTAGCTTATATACTCCACATAGGCTATGTAACTCTTTAGTCTTTACATAATGATACTGTAGTATCAGAGTCTGGCCAATTAGCAGCCACTGTTCCTTTGTAACCACATCAAATTTGCACACAGATCTGCTACAGTCGAGTGTAGAGGCTCATAGTCACATACACTGACACTGGTTGCGTGGCCAAATTAGCTTTCCAGTTAGATAGTAAAGAAAAACTGCACGAAAAACTACACGAAAACTGCACGAGCTCAATCCTCAAAGTATAACCTTTTTGGAGACTTTGAGTTTAAGTATTCCCATTCATTCATTCACTGACAACTAAATACAAGCACAGTTTGCATTAACCCCTTGATGCATGAATTATGAAAGCCTGAGTCAAGATTTGTTTCTTATGTGTTTTTACTCTTCTTAGGGCATGAACATTTTTGTGAGTCTCCATACTTCTTTAAGGATGCAGGACTGGTATTATCATGTCATTATACTAACATTAATAAATAAATACATAAATTAATAAATAAATAAATTGACAGTCTCTGCATAAGGATCTATGTAGGGGAGCAGCAGAGAGCATTCTAACAGCTGATATGCAATTCCACCATAGAAACCATTGCATTCAGGAGGAAATGGCTTTTAAACAGCTGTCCACTGTAGTGACCGCTATGCGCCAAAGGTTTAATAAGAAAGTAGAAAAAGACGTATACATGATTGTACATCATCAAAACATAAAACTACACTCAGTGTCCACTTCATCAGCTCCACCTGTACAATCTAATGCAGTTCGATGCACCATAAATTCTGCCTTATAAGTTTATAATGTTCAGTTTTTGTTGGAGAATGTGTCAGTTTAATTCTATGTTTATTACTGAGGTTGTCGTTTGCAGAGGTCTTGTACTGGACTACATTATATGAAGAGGTGTTTCTAATGTTTTGTCCTCCCTATTTATATACAATGAGGGGGACAGAATAGTGGAAACACCTCTTAATAAAATGCAGTCCAGTCCATCAGCAGCACTAACTATGAGCTCAATGCCAAACATAGAAGTGAATGAACACCTCTGTTACTGTGACAACAAGAAAACCTGAGCATTATAGGCAGCAGGAGAGATTGTACAGGTGGAGCTGATAAAGTCGACACTAAGTTTATACGTCTACATACACACATGCGCCCACACATTCATGCCCATACATTGACTAATACGACTGCACACCTACATACAACCATGCATGCATTTTTAAATACTGCAAAACAGCAACATACACCACAAACACACCAAAACAAATAAAGAAAAACCCAAAGAACCTCCTCTTTCCATCTTATGTTCCACAGAAACTTGCCTTTGGCTGCACATTGCCCAGCTAAATCCAAGACAGTGTCCTGACATTGTTAAATCATTAAATTACTATTCACTTTTACCTCAATTGATCCACTCCCACGTCACCATAACAGTTTTTCAAGCATCTCTCTCTTTTATCCCAGCTGTTACATTTTCAGCCCTTATTTGCACGCAGCCGTGGCGCTCCATGTGCGTGCCGGACTTACTTACTCGGAGATTTGCAATGCAGCTGCAAAGCATCTATCCTGCTTTGTTACTGCAGGATGTTAAGAGTTTCCTGCAGCCCAATCAACAGAAAGCTTCTTAAAACTCTGACAGGCTATTTTGAAACACCATTATGCATATAAATAAGAAGTGAAGCATCTACTAGTCAGGTGAAGGTGGATTGGCGACAGAGCCAGCCTGGGGAGATGTTTGACTCTGTGGCCCCAGGCTGGGCTTAACAGACTGGATGGTGTCGTGGTGCTTTTGTGGCATTAGCTACCTCTGGCAAACACCTTCATCCAGGGAGAGGCTTTTGCTGTGCACACATGGTCTTCTTCACCTTGACATTCATGCAGTTTCCCACATTCCCTCCTGAGAGCTGCCCAGTGAGTGTCAATGAGGCAACTAGAGGTCACAGAGCAGCTCAAGTATTTAATAACAGAGTATTTTCTCACAGTAGTAAACCTTAGACTGATTTCATTGTTATTTCAGTCACTAATATGCTGCAGAAGATCCCCTGGAAAACCTTAAAGCAGTGGCTGCCAAAGTAGTAAAGCCTTCTTTTTAGTCACTACCTTATAAAACCATTCATATTTATATTAATACAATGAAAAACACAGTAATCCACAATTCTGTCATGCACTGCTAAAACATAAAATAGACAATTAAGTGAAATGAGGACTTTAAACCCAGTCACACAAAAAGCCACTGCAACTCTAAGCTGAAATTAATTGAGGCTTCCATAATGTATTTTTTAGACAGCAAAAAGCCAACAAACAAAACATTAGCAGACCTTATAACACGCACAACAACAGAACAATAAAATATTTAGTCCTTTTGCTGAAAATGATACATAGATTGGACCTTTTTCTTTAATTTCAGGGTGGAAGTGACCTCTGTTGTCTTCAGTGTCAGTAAAAACAAGTTGAATGTATTCAGTGTCACTCGTGTTTGACTGGTGAGAAATAAAAGTACAGCATATACAATTCAAAATAAAGTCCGCCCTCACCCCCAATTACTATTGTTTTATTTTTATTTTATTTTATTTTATTTTATTTTATTATCTATTGCTTTTTTTGGACAGCGACGTGCCCGCCTTGAACATCCTTGTGGTACAAAATTATCCCAACTTCCTGCTGCACTGCATTTTCCTAAGCCCTGGTACAAAGCAGAATAAATCAACAATGGCTTATGAACTGATAATTGTCTTTTAAAGCACAGCCTCAAATGTTAATTAGAAGTAACAGTTCAGGGCTCTGATGAAATCAAGCCCCATTCAACAACAAATGAATGACACTGTACACAATGGTGCTTCCATTAATTTACTTTTGATTTGATTTTTGTGCTAGAAAGGTCATTAATACATTTTTCCCCACCTCACAGTGCCTTCTAGCTCTGTCTCACAAAGATTTCACCCTTTTCTCTCTCCTCCAAATGTTCAGTGGTTGTTTCTTTAGGTTCTACTTTCATAATTCAGGGATTTTTTTTCCTTTTGAAAAACAAGCAAACAGGCAGGATTCATTGTTTTCTCCAACGGTGGTGAAGAATCGCAAGAGAGAAGAATAACAGAGGAATACCATACGAGTGGGAAATGTCATTGTGCAGCTTACAATGGATAATAATATCCTTTTATGATTTGCCCAGCCAGAATAGAGCCTATAGTTTACTGTATAGCGCTTTCAAATCAATCCTGTTTACCCATAGTGGATAGTGTAATATTTCACCATGATGAGCGAATGACAGAGCTAGCCTGAGGGACAAAGATTTCATGCAAGTTTCTTCACGAGTCGATAGCGCGCGCGGTGCAGCTTCAATAAGTCATTATCATTGCATCAGTGTTGCCTAACGGGGCCTCAAACTGTCCCTTGAAGTGTCAATTTTTGATCAAAGAAGCTACCTTTTAATTTTAAATAAACTAGGTCACACTTTGATTCATTCTTCAGTTGCTTTTGTTTACAGGAGCATATTTCTGTTGGGACTTTTTTCTTTTTTTTTCCCCCTTCCAAGAAACATGGCTGTGCTGTCCAAACAGTTGCATCATCCTGCGTGCGTGCCTTCCTGTGCATTCTTTGATTCTGAGTGCGTGTTGAGTTGGAAATGCAAAAGCCTGCATGATGATTTGCATAAGATGTAGGATTCAAGCAATGCATGCATGCTGGGGCTTTGATGTTAGGGCTGCCCCCCTCCCACAGTAAATCTCTGCCTCCGTGATAATTATGTATACTCACGTGTGATGTGTTTGCACGGTAGCTTAAAAAAGAAATGAAATGAAAAGAAAGAAATAGCAACACTTCTTAAATATATTTTTGTATCATCTATAATGCTAACCTGTATATTGACTAGATGAATCGTGGTCAAAAATTATGATCCATTTTTATTACACGGAGAATGAAGTGGGGCATGAAGATTAAGAAGGCAGTATAGATTCAGGTTCAGAAGGCAAATATGGAAAAAATAGAAGTGTAGTATGTACAGTGTACAGTAGGTACAAGTACATTTTCACACATATGAATAAATATTGAATGTATAATGTGTTCAGAGTAAAATATGCAGTACAGCCTAAGATTATGCATAGTGTGAAGGTACTATATGCAGTAAAAAAATGCAAAAAAAATTGTATTGGAGGGACAACTGAAGCCTAGATTGTCCTCTTTTTTTTTTTTTTTTTTTTTTTTGCCATTTTTTGTGTCATTTTGTGCAATTTTTCTAAGCCTGAGGGCAAAATCAGCTGCACAACAGTTGTAACTAATGTTGATGGAAATTAAACATTGCTGCATGTATTTATCTGTTTATCACTTGGTGTAAGAACGTGCATTAGTTTCAGTTTCACTCCAAGGAGTAGGCAAGACAAGCTTGGCTATGAAAGAATGTAATTACCCCTAAATGAGGGGGCAGACTCTCGTGTATTGCTGGTGCTGCCGGATGTGTTATGTGCTGTATATACATTTCTTTATTATGCTATTATTGTTCTGTATGTGCTGTTTATGCAGCAGCGCTATGTCCAAATTGCATTTCCCCCCCTCGGGCGCAGCAAAGCAAGCCTTGATATCATCGATATTTAAAGAGAAACGCGAGCAAGTGAGCGTCTGTTGATGAAACTGTGGATTCATGGCTCAGCAAGAGCTAAAGTAGGCCGTTTTACTAGTAGAACACATAGCCCGCAGTCCTCTGAGGGCCTCTCAGGATGGGAGAATTTGCCATGCATCAGGATGATTTGTCATAAGCTGAGCGGAGTGTAGGCGGATTATGTCTTTGAGGATTCGTATGCAAGAGATGTGAGAGCGGAATATAGAGTGGGTTTGTTCTGGAGTGGAAAACTTGAAATTCCACTTTCTCTGAGATGCAATAAAAAAACAAAATCCCTGAATCTCTGGATGTTCATGGAATCAGCCTCCTGGCTCACCTGGATGTCGTTTTCTGTGTGCATGGGGAAGAATATTGCTCCATGCATATTCACGGGTGGGCAACTATTGTGTCTTTTGAAAGCGCGGCCCCTCATTGGGCGTCATTTTGATTGAGTGGCAGAGAATGTGCCTTCATCACCTGTCAGACAGATATTCCTGGGCAGAAGCACCGGACTATATTTAGCAAAAGGTGACAGCTCAGAACAAATGAGCGGTGGAAATGGACTGCCACTGTCAGTCCTGCACACCTTGACCAGAGTGACAGAGAGTTTAAAGTCAGCCCGCTCATTGTGAAGCAAACCCACCAGTGAGAGTCTAAAGTCTGAAATGGGGGCATGCATTATCTCAGTGATTATGCATGCCGCACACCTATAACTACTGAACTTGGTGAAGTCTGGGCAACAACATTGTCAATCTGAGACAATTTAGACAATTTATAGCCACATGTAGGTGAAGCAGCAATTAATGCTCAGAAATATTATTTGTTATTTAATCTAAACATGCAAATGCAGTGAAATGCAGCTGTCCTTTTCCAAGTTATGTTCAAGCAAGAGTTTCAGTTTCAACACCAAATGTCCATTAAAACACTTTTCTCAACCCTGTCTCCTGAAAAATATGTTTCCATACATCTAAACTACATTCTTAATTATATTTAGGAGTAAACATATTTACATTTCGAATCAACATAGCTTGTATATCATGCCGGGCAGCTTTTTAGCCATGTAAACTGCTTGGTTAAGGTTAGGGAAAGGTTAGGTTTAGGGATAAAAACCACCGGTTATGGTAAGGTGACATAACTAATGTAATATTTATGACAAACAACACCACTGTCGCTTCATGCTAGACTTGAACTTGGGTCGCCTGGGTGAAAGTTGGCTGTTTGACCCATCTGCCACCCAATCATCCTCGTAGTGCTAACCTCAGATTAATGGATTAGATGTGATACGTTGCCAATAAAACAGAATCTTTGACAAAATACGTTCCCCTCAAAATGAAGTTGAGAATGCAGTTTAGCAGTATGAGAATGTCATTTTTAGGAGACAGAGCTGCTGTTGAATGCCTGTGGCTGAAACTTACTTCATTAATACGGTGTGAGAAATGCATCATTCCGCTCAGGTGCCTCAAAGCTAATAACAAGCAAATCAGAGTTCTCTATTATCAGTTGAAATATGTGGCCCTGTGGATTCTTTAATTGTGTGTTTGTGTATTTGTCTGAAAAAAAGTCTGATTGACTAATTGATTGATTGATATCTCATCTTTCTCCTCATTTTTTATGCATTTGTAATTTGCATTCATGTGTGAGACTGTCTTTCCTCCTTGGATTTCATGATGTTTTTCAAGCTGGCCTGACGTCAATAACCTGGTGAGAAAATGATGGAAATGGACGGATGGCCTGAGCACTGTGGAGAAGCAGCAGAGGCAAGTCACGATTCTCCTCTCATCAGATTTCGACTAGTTTGATAAAAGTTTGCAAACTCCTTGAGGAGCTGTCAGTGGGTGCTAACGAACAAAATCAAGACATGCCCTGTAATGTAAGACTGCAAATTAGAAAATTTGTCAGAATAGGTGCATCATAACCCTGACACACCTTCCCTTTGTATTACAGCTGCCGAAGTCTTCTGATTAAATTTAAACTCCTTAAATAGAGCCAAGTTTGGAGCTCACGCTTCACTGGCTGTTTTAAGTTTGTTTGGTCATTGAAACCAATTAGTGGATTTAAAAAGCGTTACTGACACTTCCAGTGAATTTCTGGCTTAATGCTGCAGGATTAGGGATTCAGACCTAACATGGGCTATGCAGGCAAAAAACAAATGAGTGAAAGCATAAACACATGCTTTAGATCATGCAAATTAAACTGCTGGTGTATGTTCTTTGGTTCAACGAAGAAGAGCTTTTGAAGGCCAGTGATGTTTTTAGATTTGTGTCACCAATGTGAGCGATTTGTTTTACATCATGTTTTCTGCATTTTCACCAGAATCTCATTCCTGGCAAAGTGAAAAGCCTTTGAGACAGCATTAAGACCTTCATAAAACACTAAAACTTGCTGCTCAATGGTCGGTGAAACTCTGTAACATACTTTGAATACTTAATAATAGAAGAAATAATAAATAAAACAATGCAAAGAAACTAAAATTACACATTTATGGCGCTATGGCCATGGAAGAACCTTGATTATATTAAAACTAGATGACACAGATGAACGGATGATATTCAATATTTAATAAAAAAAAGGGCCAATATATCTGCAAACAAATGCATATCGATCCACACTCAGTTTTCCACCTGTGAGTTGTCTTAGTGAGCCTCGACAAACCCAGATCTTCCCTCAGACAAACACACGAGATAACCTGGGCCAGCCAGAGGACGGAGGGAGACAACTCTGCATTTATTGGTGGTGGCATCCAATTGATCTGAAATAAGGCTGGGTAATTGCACTTTCCTTTCATGTTGGGTCTGTTTGGATTGCGAGACCAAGAAGGATTACTCCGCCTCCAGCAGACGCCCACGCTTGCAAGGCTCCCTCGCTCGGCTGTGTGATAAAAAACTCCTCCAATACTTCAAACGCTCGTCTTAGTTGGACCATACTCTTACTAAAAAAAAAAAAAAAAAAACACCGCCGGGGAAAGCAGGGGGATTTAGGACTCTGGATAATTACTGATATCAGTGCTATGAGCCTCAGTACTTCAGTAAAAGTTCGGGTGAGTGTGGGAATGACCTGCCTACCAACTGAGGATCAAGTTTTCATCAGATTTGGATGTTTGATTTGATTGGTTCAGTGTCATATTCACTAAGTTTCAGTCTCTGCCCAGTTTGACATTTCTCTCTGCTGCCTTTTCATTATCAGAGGCAACTTTAACTATAAATGTCAACTCTATGCTTAGAGTTTTGGTTTGCAAACTTAGTTCAATCTGCTTTCACTGCCATATTATCACTTTTTTCCCAAAATCAACTTGACTGCTTCATGCCGTCCCTTTTTAAAGACTCTTTTCTGCCCCCCTTGCACTTTATTCAGATTTTTTTGTATGAATCTAAGCTTAATCTGTAGTCTGTGATGATTCTAAAATTTGTCATTACACCATCTATCACATTTTAAATCACAAACCAAATTGGGATTTGACCATTCTCCTGTGTGTTTCACTAACAGCGAGGAGAGAGCAAGACATTTGATCTTTTGGTAAAGGACTGGAGCATTAAAATGCAAATATTTTGCCCTGGGCACGGCGTCTATACTGCTAATGCGGAAAACTTTTTGCTCAGATTTTGTGCAAATCCATGCACTGGTGTGAAATGGCACAGAGCTGTGAGATTTACATTTTGGGTTGTTTTTCAGTCACTAACTTAAAAACAACAGAGCCCTGGAACTAAACCAAGTTAGGATGAGTTAAGACA
Source organism: Myripristis murdjan (assembly GCF_902150065.1). Classification (NCBI taxonomy): domain Eukaryota; kingdom Metazoa; phylum Chordata; class Actinopteri; order Holocentriformes; family Holocentridae; genus Myripristis; species Myripristis murdjan. The sequence goes on from NC_043989.1 coordinate 5,274,537, forward strand.
CTGAACACAGAGACAAAACATTGTGCTTTTTACTAATTGCCCACCTAAAATGAAGCAGGTTCAGTCCTAGGCCTCCACCCCAGGCTTGCTTAATTCCTTTGTTTTTTTTCTCTCTTATCACCATGGCCTCTTCTCCAGCCAATTCAGTTCTTGGAAGCTGTGCCTTTACCAGAAATAGGTTGTCACCAGCCTCTGTCAGGCCATCCATCCACATTTGAGCAGCAGCCACCATCATGTGGCAAAGTCTCACTTCCTTGAATCCTTCTAGATCAGTTGAGTGTCTTTTCAAGGACCACAAGCCTGTTTCAGAAGGCCAGATGGTGCGATCAGCTGGTCTCCTCAGAGCTCGGCATCAATGTGGCTTGTCCTCACTCAGATCCCTTTATCGTCTAAGACCTCCTTGGATTTCAGTCAACCTGTGCCAGCTCAGCTGGATCAAAGAGAATATTTACAAGGCACTTCTGTGTCCGTCCGGGCTTGAAAAGCACCAGGGTTTCTCCTCCTCCTCCTCTTGCATTCAGCTCAGCGCTCCTCATTTCAACAGCGCAAGTGTTGTACGGTGACCTTGCACCGCTCAGTTTAACGTTGAAGATGGAGGAGGATGTGAAGGGGCTCTCTCAGAGCTGCTGA